>NW_020863220.1:0-47864 GCF_003713205.1 Coffea eugenioides | reverse complement strand
GCTGTTGCACTACGTGGGCTAACAGGTCAGTCATTTGCTGCATAGCAGCAGCTATCTGGGCACTAGGGTCAATCCTAGGTTCAGGATTTGGTTCAGTCGTGGTATCCCTAGTACCCTCGTCAGTTGTGGGTTGCCTAACCCCACGCCCGCGGCCTCGCCCACTATGAGTGCCTTCCATTCTCTAAGTCAATCTAAAGTCGAGGCACAAAATAATATTAAAAGTGTATATAATTATAGTCATATAAGCATGAACAAAGAATCAAAAGTAAACACTACTTAAGGCATATATTCACATAGCACATTTATACATGGAACACATAACTGTGTCAAACAGTCATACATAAGCAGTCAGGCAGATATATACAAAGGTACTCCCGTGAAGCCAAAAGAGGGTCTACCAAAATACACTGTACAACCTAGGTCCCAAAAGGTGCAAAACAACTAACCAAAAACTTTTCCTAGGTATCCCTCACACGGGATCAAAACAAGGCTCAAAAACCCTAATCTAGTCCTCGACGGAGTCAACCGACTCCCCCCCCAGAACTAGAGCTAAGGGCGCCTCCCTGACCTGGAGCTCCGCCACCTGGAACTCCCCCTGGCGCATTGGCGCCAATCACTCCCTGGATTAGCGCCCCACACTTGTCGATAATAGCGCCGGACCGGTCTCTCACTTCCCGGACTACTCTAGTAAGGCGGTCGTTAACCACCTGCAACTGCTCTCTCAGAGCGTCCGTCCTCTCCTGCTCCATGACCACGTCCCCCTGGAGCTCCCCAATCCTATCGGCCTGCATCCGCATGATGCCTTTAAGCCTAAGGGTCTCAGTGCGCTCCCTGGCGGCGTCACATCTAAGCCTCCGTCGCTCGGCAAGTACCGCCTCAACCACGTGGTCCGCGTAGGAGTAAAACTGGCAACGCCTACAGCGGCGGGTCCGGCTAGCGGTATACCACAGCCGAATCGGACCTCCCGGTCTCTCCTGGTAATCGATAACCCGAGGGCGCCTCTGAGGTGGCTCGCCTCCGCCCGCTGCACTAGTGCCGGCCATAACCTACAAAGATAGCAAAGGTTTACATCTTAGACAATATATTCACACTTAATGGCGTCTAAACACAATCCTCAAAATGCTAAGAATCAGGTCTCAGGTTCGCCCAGGTTATTTCTAAACCAGGCTCTGATACCACCTGTGACAGCCCCACCTTCCCCTAAGGCGTACCAAAGCAGTTAGCAGACTGCCTGCCCAACTCTCGCCAGGACTACTAAAACGGTACAACACCAGCTCAAGTCGTTCGGGTGTCTATTAACGCGCTTAACCAAACCAACAATCAAGAAACGGAAAACAAAAGTTAAAACGTAAAGCGAATAGTGACTGCCAGGTCACAATCCGCTCAAGACCCAATCAAATGCAAGTAACTTCATACAATCCTTGAAATGAACATATACAAGTCCCGTATAATACATTGAACATGAGTACACACACTAATATAAACCACATCTGTAGGGTTACAAACCAAAAGAAAGCATTTAAATCCAGGTACAATTAAGGTTCCAACTATTGAGGAGCTATACAAAATCTCTCAACTAGCTTTACTCAACTCATTTTTCAAAAGCAAAAGTCCAAAAGGTAATTCCCTGTAAGGAAAACAAAATTAACGGAGTGAGCTTTCGCCCAATGAGATACCATCACGTAATATACCAGGAGCACATAAACACAAGAATATTCAATCCAAATACGTACGTCAAGTAAGCAAAAGCAACAACACCCAAATATAAGGAATAAAAGGATACGGATGGCTCTCAAGAGCCTTTTTCCTCTTTTGCATACTTGATCTCATCTCATTGACCCTCCGTCAATGTATACCAGGTAATCATGACCGTAGACTCCTCTTTACTCCAATTATCCGTCCGCCTCACTTTCCCCTTACCGGGCCTGAACACCAAACAGTACAGAATTGGTATTACTCGAGTATACCGGAATCAAGGGTCTCATACCCAAAGATTCCCAAATACAGTCCCCATGGCTTGTCAAATGTCCCCGACCAAGTCCTTACTGGCTCGAGTCCATTGACTTCCAATGAGGTAGACCTCAGAGTGAACGGCAAAAGTCCAGAGTTACAGTAAAGGTTGGTATCCAATCGACACCAAATCATGTACAGTCAAGAGTATTCAAGTGATATCATAAACAAGCAAGTAGGCCTAATATAATAACCAGTCAAGGAGGCCAGAGAGTACGAGAGTGGTAAAGTACACCCTCGCCTCACCAAGCTCAAACAATCATCACAACTAGCCCAAATCACAGAATTCAAGTACAAGAAAGCCACGAATAACAAATATGTGAGTAGTATACTCACCAAGTCAAATAAAGAAATTTCACAAGTTTTCGCCCGACGTGAGCCTCGGATCACCGGCGCGTCCTATAATGATCAAGAAAGTACAATTAAGACTCAAACACGAGTCGAATACCTTATACTAGGAACTATTAAGGTAAAATCCAAATATAGCTTGGTAATAGGAAATACATAGCATTTAGGGTTAACAGTAGAAACAATCCCTAAAACTGCTCATTTCTATCCAATCACAACCCAACTCACAAGAACCCAATACCCCAGACACTTGGACAGCATTTCCCCTAAAATTTCAGTTTTTCCAACCTACAAAACAACCATTAAAAGCCATCCAACACAACCACAAGCACCCAAGCAATTCATAAGCCATTCAATATACTTCATTAGGGTCACAATACCCCTCAATTAGAGCCAATTAGAAGCTCAACAATCATCCATAGAAAACCCCCAATTTGAAACCCTAAATCTGAAATTTTCCACACAAGCGGAAATTTTGCGCAAATAACCACAATTAACGTACAAGAGAGCTATTTAACACCATTTAGAACCATCAATTCAAGCCCAAACATATCCATCATAGGAAAACAGAAATAAACCCACAAAAATCAGAAAATTAGCTAGCTTCACTCCAATCCACCAAACCTTCCGTAAAATCACGTATATAGCTACTATACGGCACCAATTGGCCAAAATTAGAAAAAAAAGATGAGTTCCAAGCAAGATACCTTAGTTCTTCAAGAAAGGTTGTAGCTTAGGAGGTTTTCTTCCAAAACAACATCACCAAGTTCTTCAAACACCCTTAGCAAGATGATTTTATGGACTAATTCAAGAAACAATCGGTTAATTTTCAAGATTTGGCAAGGATTTGAAGATGGAAGGTTGAAGATTTCTTCCCTTTTCTTCCTAGAGGAATTCGGCCAAGAGAGGATGAAGAATGAAGATGTCTTGGTCAAAATTAGACTTTTAAGTAAAGATAAAGAAAGTTAGGCAAAGTTAGGCAAGTTTAATCCAACAAGAATTGGACACTTGGCACTTTGTTTTGTTTAGAGTTATCTTCTTGTCCCTCCATAATTAAACCATCTAGATAACCTTTAATCATCTACTAACACCTAGTAATTAAATCCCTTTATGGAAAATTGAACTGAATTGGCCGAAATTCTCTCACTAATACACTAGCGGGCCCCACATCCAAAATATACTCCTAATTTCTCACGAACTACCTTATACTAGAAAAATGATTTAAAAACTATATTTCCTATTAACATGTGGATAAAAGTAATATAATAAAGAAAATAAAAGAAAACGGGTGCACAGGAATAAAACCCTAAATTTTTTTTTTTCCGTTCTGGGTTCTCACATAAAACAGTTCTCTTCTCTCTCTAATCCAGCAATGATCCATCAGGATATCTTCAAATCCTTATGATATTTCATGAAAGAAAGCATGGCCAAAAGATTGTCAGAAAGGACAAAAGAATGGCTAGTTTTGAATGAAATTCATTTGGATCTTTGGTTACTTCTAGTGGCATCAGAGCCATAGGATTAGAGAGAGTTAATCAATCACATTCATTTGCCATGGATATTACTTCATCTTTGAAGAGATCTAATAGTAATATGTTAGATTATCTTTATGAAGTATCTGTGGAACCAGAACAAGTTAATCCCACATCCCTTCTGTTAATTAATCCTTACTCTGCCTTCCCCAAATTAGTCTCATATGCTTTGAGAGTTACAAAATTCTTGATAAAATAGCATCCCAAGGAAGTAAAAGAATATATTCAACTTCTAAATTGGATCAGTATTATATCCCAACCACGAAGAAATAATAGTATATTACTTTTTTATACTCCTTCAAAATTTTCTACTCAATGGAAACAACAAGGTTATACCCATGTTCATTTTGTTGCCATTAGGTTCTCCTTATCCTTCTATGAAAGGAAAGGACTACCAGTAGTAGCAAGAATTGCTCTATGGACACTAGATTTGTGAAATATCAACATGCATATATTGCGACTGTTGAAACAACATTAAATGCTGGAACAGTCTTTGTTACCCTTTTCCCAAATTTCAAATGGCTTTATCTGACCCACATTTTTTGGAAGCTCTAAAAGTCTAGGTATAAATTAATGGAGTTGACCAAATCTTAGATGCTATAGCTACAACACTGCACTATCAAATGGTATACCGTGTACAAAATCATGCTTTAGATCTAACACTGTCTGGAGGAGAGGATGCTCTCCTAATCAAAGTTGATGAAAAACACTTAGCCACATGCACCCATGTCCCTAGGTAGATTTCAAAATCAGAATTTATCCAACTACTTCCTGAAATTTGGATAATTGATTATGAAAAATTGCATCAAGCAGCTAATCAGCCCATAGAATCTTCAGATTCTAAGATCTCTTCTCTATCTGATGGATCTGTGTCTATTAAGTGTAATCATTCTTATCTAAATATAGACAAAACTAAATCATTTCCATCATCTCTATAATTCAGGTTTCTGTTTAGTATCCCAATTCATTATATGAACAGATTGGTGCATACAAGGAACGAACAGATCATCTTGAGGACATTATTGCTCATGTCAACAGCTAGGGAGAAAAGGTATATCATTTTCAGGATCCATTCTCAGGTCACATATACTTTGATATTTGCAATTGTGATGACTGTTGGGTTGATAGTTGAAAAAATAATGATGATTTTCACAATAAAAGGAAGAGAAAGACAACCTAAGAACAAAAGTGTAAAGGCTTGCTACCATCATTTACATCTTTAAGAAGCTAGTTTGATGGAATAAGAATCCCAAGCTAGTGAGTGGAGAAAAGAAAGAGAATACTAGATAAGGAAAAGAAGTTAAATCCTTACTATGCTAAATGTCTTGATACTCTCCAAAAAGAAAATCTTCTAAAACTCACTTCATCTACCCTAGAAGTCTTCATGTTTAATTCAGAAGACTACTCTCTTGAGCTGTTCACAAAAAATCACACTAGACATTCTTCGAAGATATATAATGCTTCTTCAACGATCTTGCCATCTGGCCAAGACTCACCAATGAATAAGGCAAAAGAATTATTAAACTGGCGAACAAAAAATTCTTTGGCTCAAAACAAAGCATTGAATTCTATCCAAGAAAAGTGATTCAGGTATCCTTTAAACTTAATCATGTGGAAAAGGAGGTAAAAACTCAAAATGCACAGATTTCTCATATGATCTCTGTATTAGAGAAAAGATTAAATGAGTTGAAATATGCTTTGCCTATGACTAATAGTCCTCTCTCTCATTTCAAGGAACAACAGGACAAGGAAGAAAATTTTCTAAAAAGACAAATTACCAGTCCCAAAAGCACAGGGAAATTCAGATCTAAGCCTAAACCTTCAAGTCAAGTTGCAAGTGCTTTTGGAACAATCCCAACAAGCTCCTTGCTTACATATTGTTACTTTGATACCACGCCAGTAAACCAACATGTTGTTGTGTTTCTTAGTCAGAATTCTTCACCTCCAAAATAGGAATTTGATATTGCCAAGTGGTGCAAAGAACAACGAGCAAAAAAGAAAGAAGAACAAAAGGCTGCACAAAAGGGAAAAAAAGAAAAGGAAAAGATGCTTGAAGAAATGAATAAGATGCCTAAAGAAACTAAAGACTCTCTAATGTTTGAATCTAACCCTATCTCCTCTTTTTTTACAGAATGTTCATCAACAACAAATTTCACAAGTCTCAACTATTGAGATACACTCAGAAGATGAATCTTTAGAGCAGCTAGAAAGCTATAGAAATGAAGATTCTACAGATAGCTCGATCACTTCTTCAGAATTAAAAGATTCCTCAGAATCAGAGGAATCAAAGGAAATCTCTTTTCAAGTCAGAAGAAGAAAAAAGTACAGGGAAGTATACAAATTTTTACAATTGATGACATACTATCCTCACAATGGGAATCTAGGTTCCAAGATTTTCATGCTTGGTTAAACATTCAAAATCTTAAAGAAGAATCTCACTTTGATATTTTATCAGATTTCACAGCACGATTCTCTAGTATGTTAAAAGATTGGTGGTCTAGCCTTAGAGAAACTGATAAGTTACATTTTTTTGATTAGATAAGATTTTATTGAAAATATAAATCTATTCATTCCATATTTTTAGGAGACGAGAAAGAAAATAAAGAGTTGAAGAGAAAAGAATTTTTTCAAATGAAATGTCACTCTTATGATCGAAAAGATCTTAATAAACATTTCAAGAAAATGATTAAATTATTCTTTACTCTTGAAGCAGATATTAATTTAAAGCAAACCTTTTTAAGCTCTCTCCCAAAACACTAGCTGATGGAGCTGAATTATACATACATAACAAATATATTCCATTTTGAATCTTTCTGCAGGACAAATCAAGCAGTCCATCTTCTTGGCCCTAGAAGACTTGTGCCATAAAAGAAGAATAGTAAGAGAATATTTGAAGAGAGATGTAAGCATTGACCAAGCTTGTACGAAGCCTGAACTAGAAACAAAACGAAGATGTTTCACATGTAAAACTCCAAAAGAAAAGTTCAAGAAAAGATTCAAAAAGTTCATAGTTGCTGAGAAATCTCCATACAAGAGGACTATATGGAGATATTTTAGGGAAAAAAATCCTTTAATAAGAAAGGAGATCAAAAAGATGGAAGATGCTTCATTTGCCACAAAAAAGGACATTATGCAAAGAATTATCCTCAAAATAAAAAGAGGGTTAATTTAATTTAAGAAATTATAGATCAATTAAAGATTCATGTTCTTGACGATCTTGAGTCTATATTATCTGAGAAAGAGGAGCCTACTGGCAATACTCTTTTGGCTTTGCAGGTATTCTGAGAAGATTATCCTTGCAGTTATAACTATAAGGAATTAAACTCTGCAAAAACTTATTCTCAGACACTTGTTTATATTCTTCCTACCAAGAAAATAAACCCATCTTGGCCATAGTTTTTTAATTCAGGAGCATCAATGTCAATTTAAACCAAAAATCCTTCCTTCACAATACTGTAAAAGGAAATTCACAAGTTTCGAGCAGCAAACGGAGAATTATTTGAAACCAATATTGTAACAAAAAACCCTATCATCATCTAACTTTTACTTGATTGTAGAATTCAGACCCATATCCTTGGAGCTGATTTCATAGGTAAAGACATCATCATAGGATTTGATTTCTATAAGAAGGGAGATTTTCTATTAATGCCTGATGGTATTAAATCAAAGAAATTCTTCAAGGGGTATATTGATGTTGCAAAAATATATTTTCAACCTCACGAACTTCTGAACCTTCTGAATAAATTAATGTCTTCAAGGCCCTAATTATTCAACAATCTTGTGCTGAGGATCACAAAGACTTTCTCACTAAATGTAACCACCGTCTTTGGAAAAATTATGATTTCTTTATGAAGCTTCCTTCCAAAAGGAATGAGGATATAAATCCCACGAACCAGCCACCTTGGGATGAATCCTAAGCATTCCAAACTTGCTGAGAAAGAATGTTCTGAGCTTCTTGAAAAGTCATTGAAAAGTTTGATTCCCATTGGTTTCGTCAAGCTATTTATGTCAATAAGAGATCTGAACAAGAAACCAGTTTAGACTTGTTATAAATTATTAGCCATTAAATCAATTTTCAACGGACGATAAATTTCTTATACCTAACAGACTCTCTTTATATTTAAAAATTTCAACTGCCAAGTGATTTTCTAAGTTTGATCTAAAATCTGATTTTTGGCAACTTGGCATTCATAGTGAAGATATATACAAAACTAGATTTTGTATCCCAAATCATCATTTCCAATGGACAGTCATGCCCTTGGGCTAAACATTGATCCTTCGCTTTTCCAAAAAGCAATGATTCAAATTTTCTAGCCTATTCTTCACTCACCTCTGATATATATATATATATATATTGATGATATTTTGTGATTTAGTTCCACTTTTGAGAAACATATTAAGTTGTTATATCGGCTTGCAAATATTGTTAAAAATTTTGAAGTCAAGTTGTCTGAAAAGAATATGATTTTGGCTCAAAAAGAAATCAATTTTTTTGGAATAAAGGTATCTGATGGATCTTGTACCCCAGAATAACACATTGGAGAATCTATTTCCCTGAAGGAAACCTATCCAAAACCCAGATTCAACAATTCCTTGAAATTGTTAATTATGTCAGAAACTTCATTCCTCAAGCCTATCAACTCATCAATTCTTTGACAAAAATATTAAGAAAAGACTCACCATCTTAGGGAAAAAGTCAAACCTAATCCGTCAGAAACCTAAAAACACAATTACAAAATCTCCCCACTCTACATATTCCCAATACTGGTAAGACAATTCTTCAAACTGATGCTGGTGACAAGTATTAGGGAGCTATCCTTTTGGAAGCTATTGGTAATGGTATTTGAAAATGTTGTGATTTTGCTAGTGGCAAATTCATGCCTTCAGAACAACATTATCACTCTTTTTCAAAGAGATTTTAGCTATCAAAAATGGGATAAAAAGTTTTCATTCCATCTCATATCTCACAATTTCTAGATAGAAATGGATATGAGTTTTCCAAGAATGATACAGTTCAAACAAAAAATGATCCCAAACCCCTAACTCCTCAGATGGGCAAATTGGTTTTTCTAATACAATTCAAAGTAAAGCACATCAAAGGGAAATTCAACATTGTTGCTGATTTTTTTCTGAAGAACCCTATCACCAGTTGCATGTATGATGTTCACCCCTGAACTTCAATCATACCCTCTTGACCTTTTCTCCCATGGTAAAAGAAAGATCTAGAAAGACTCAGAATGAATCATGAAATTGAGGTATTCAGCAATTATGGAGGATTAATTTTGAATACTTAAGAAGCGAATCCTCATTATCCTTTTGCGCAAATCTTTATCACTCAAACAGGATTTTTCCCTCAATCTCTTCTTTGGTTCTTCTAGTACTTATGTTTATAGTTTCACATTCTGATGGAATTACACTATCCATTTTTCAAAGATACAAATTCTCTTCATCTAAATCTCGAAATATTTTTGCAATAGTTCAAGCTAGTATACTTTTGGACTGATTTGATTTCACAAAACTCTAGATATTTGATCATTCATTTTTATAGAGAAGTTCACATTCAAGACCAAAAAATTTCAAACTCAGCCGTGGACCACAGTCTACAAACAGAGTTATCACACTATCCTTGATCAAGAACAAGAATATACTAAGGCCCGGAGATATACTTTCAAGAGAATTGCAATGTCCCACTAGAATTCTTGCCTGGTTCATATGGTTCATGGAATTTTTCATCTTCCCATCCTCACTGGCAATGCGTGGCCAAAGCCAAGAATGACTATGGTAATCTCATGGTAGACAATGCAATGCAAGATGCATAAGATCCTTATCCAACTGGTCCCAATCAAACATGCTACAAAAGTAAGACTGAAGCTAAAATAGTATCCAATAAAAGGTAAAATAAGAGAAGATATTAGGATTACATCATTGATTACAGCATCACTAATCCTGATAGCACGCCCTCAGATACCCATTAGAAGAAGACATTGATATTTAAGGTCAAGTGACCCTTTCTATAGTCCAAGAGCCAATAATTATAAAAGCACATTTTAAATTTATGTTTTAAGAGTCATGTAACCTTTCAGGGTCTAAAAGCCAAAATGGCCTTTCAAAGGTCAGAAGGCCAATGGTTAAGTGACCTTTCATTTGTCTAGTAAGTCATATTTGCTTGTATGGTTTGCTTATAAAAGAAAGGAATGTATGCCTCTGGAGGCAGAGATCCTTGGAAATAAAAGAAATGGTGTGCTTGCTTTCATGGCTCGTTAAAATAGTTCTCTTATCTTCAAATCCTTATGATATTTTATGAAAGAAAGAAGGGTCAAAAGATTGTTAGAAAGGACAAAAGAATGGCTAGCTCTGAATGAAATTCATTTGGATCTATGGTTACTCCTAGTGGTATCAAAGCCAGGTTTAGTGAGTACACACAATTATCACAAGGTTATTCATTGTTATAATGGCAACCACAAGATGCCACTACATAATGCAAACACAACATCAATGACTCATAGAATAAGAACTAGCAATAGTGATGATTCACCGGGTAATCACTATTGTACTCTCCAATCACGGCGCTCATGTCATGGATAAAGGATCTCCTCCTATGATAGCTGCAAAGTTGTGACTCGTCACCGAAAAATATTATCACGGATGACCAATTTTCTCGTCGTATTAATCAACTAATGTTAACTAAATAGTCATCAATCTTGTGTAGAAACTAAGCCTGTGATTATGATTAACTTACTGGATAACCAAAAGAGTATTGAGAACATGCATTTTTTTCCAATTAATTATTTTCGAAGTGAATGATTACCAAAAATTATATAATACTGGGAAATTATATACATACATACACACACATATATGCATACATGCATACATATCCTACAAAAGTGGATGGGGAAATGAAGTGTCTGATAGTTGAATTAGTAGACTCATAGTTATCTAAGTAATGTCTCCACTAGTTAAATTGGCTCTTAAACACAAAAAAGTTGCATATGTATCTTCAATGAAATTTTAGAAAAAAAGAAAACATTTTGTATTGATTTAAAATTTTCCATAAAAGATAGGTTTGCTTACTAATTCCCCCCTCCCCTCCAAATTGGTTGCTTTAGAAATTAAACTGTGTGAAGGATACAACTTACAAACTATTAGAACGTTATAGATGGGGAGATTTTGGGAAAATGGCAGAGACAATTGCCGGTCAGAACCTTTATGAACAACATACAGTGATTTTAGTGAGTTTTAGGCTCCATTTCATAATCCAGTTTAGCACTTTAACTTAATGTATTCAGATGTTAATATGTTTAGATGCGTTTGATAACAAAAAATAAAACATCTATATTAATTAAATGACACTGAATTTTCTAGACAAAACTTACCTCCAAAATTAAGTGATAAATTATTGACTTATCATTGAATGTGATGTACATTTAAATGTATCAAATTTAGTACTTAACAATCTAATAACTTAAATGGATTCGGACTTTAGATTTCAAATTTTAGATTTCAATTTTCAGACTTCAACTTTATCAAACGCTCAATCACAAACAACTAGTACAACTTTGTGTTGAGATGTAATGATTTCCATGATGTCAGCGTGTCCAAATTTACATGACATCATTTGATTAGCATTTACAAAAGCAACAAATTTACATTATATCAATATGGTGTTCTGAAGATGCTTCAATGGAGAGAGATGGTTACTCATTCTTGTTATGGCAAAAAATTTAGATGGCCCTCAAACTATTAAATTAATTGACTTTAGCCCTCCAACTATTAAGTGAATATTTTTGCCCCTCAAACTTGTAAACTTTACCAAGATTTATGTTAATATTACTTGGCACCCCTAAAGTTTCAAAAATATAAATAACCTCTCCTAAAACCATGCCTTTTGTAACAATTTCACCTTTATATCATTAAACTGTTATTATAATAATCATTTAAAGAAAGAGATATATTCTTGTCCCAATTCTACCCTTTTGTGTTATCTTATATTGAAATTTCTACCAAGTTGATTATAATATAGTATTTACATGTTTTGCCTAAAAATTTTCTTTTTTCATAATGTTTTGCCTAAAAATTGTTAAAGTAGTGAAGATAATTTTGTCAATTCATATGTTATGATAGAGATAAATGGTTCCATCTCACTAATATGGGAGTTGAGTGATATTTTTGAAACTTTAAATGTGTCAAGTGACATACCATAAATCTTAGAGGAGATTTCTGAAATTATTTCTTGCCAAAAGGGTGAAGGGTATACTCTTTTACAAGTTTGAGGGCCAAAAGTATGCACTTAATAGTTTGAAGGTAAAAAGTTGATAAACTATATAGTTTGAGAGCCATTTAGGTTTGCTACCCTTCTTGTTAATGGACTAAAAATCTAGAATGAAGAGAGAGAGAGAGAGAGAGATAATACGATTACATGGAGAGAGAAAGAGCCAGGAGAGGGGAAGCAAGCAATGTTGTTAAACTCCGACCGACTAGCAACTCAATTAAACTACTGGGTCAGCGATCAACTGGTCGGATCAGTCAGACCGTTCTCAAAAACCCGCTGACGTCAGCATGATGTTATAATTATTTTATTTTTTTTTAAGTTTCAGATATATTGAAGCTAAGTTTTTGGGTTATATTTGGCCAATCATGGAAAATGCTCCAAAAACATTAGACTTGCAATCAACTATACACCTAATAATTATATATAAAAATGTAAATTCATGGTTAAAATATGTTCATTTTCCAAAACTACTTGAAAAACTAAATTAATACAAGTTGGAATCACTGATACTAAATTAAGAAGATTATAGGGATGAAAACATCTTGATTTAGAGATCATTTAGGAAAGCGAGTGATTTTGATATTTACACTAAACGGGTGACGTTTTCTTATTCCTATTAATAAATGAAATTGTTACAATTTAGGTAACTCAAATTATGTTTGGAAAAAAGAAGAAAGAAAGTTTAAGAACCAGATCAACCGTTGAATCAGGTCACCGGTTTAACTAATTTTTGACCAAAGCAATTTATACTACAAACCATTTCGAAAAGAAAGCCGGTTCACAGTTTGGTTGTTGAACCGCTGGTCCGGTCCGGATCTAACAACACTGGAAGCAAGAGAAATAAGAAGTAACGAGAAGGGAAAACAAGAACATGTAAAAGAGATAGAAGACAGATATATATTAAGTGACAGAGTTGGATAGCAGATAAAAAAGAATTAGCGGTTCTAGGTATTTTTTTAGAAGGTTTTAGAAGTAATTTCTTAAATACAACAAAAATAAATTAAATGTACAAAAATGCTCAATATATTTCCGTCAAACTTGAGCCTAAAATTTTTTAGTACAAGTTCGACTCAATTTTGTTACTTGTCACACCCTATTTTTAAAAAAAAAAAAAAGATAAAAATTTGTGAATTTGTTTAAATTGATTTTTGGGTATTTCAAAACTAAGATAAGGAAAATAAAAAGGGACTAAACTGGAAAGACGATGGGTTTGGGCCCATTAGAGTAAAAAAAAGTGTTTTTAAACGATTTAAAGTTGCCACTCAATATTAGATTTAGCTGTATTGAGTCACCTAAAAAGATTAATTTTTTATCTTTAAAAGACAATTAAAAACCTTTAACTAGACAACTCTAGATCTGTCAAAATTAGAAAAATGAATTCGGGAGCTATATTTATGAGGGAGAAGAGTGAGATTTTACACTCAAACACCTCATACACCTAGCAAAACCGATTGCTAGTTTAAATTGATTCTTTTAATTTTAAGGCCAAAATGAGTTAATATAGTGCTAAACACATAAAATGTAATTAATTAGTATAAAAATATCTAAATACAAAAAAGCATGCATAGTACATAAGAGTGAAATAAAACAAAATAATTAGTTCGAAGGCAATGCGCTAGCGGCCCACTGGATCACATTCCATAACAATAAAGAGTAATTAAAGGACAAATAAAAGAAAATAAAGAAAAAGAAAATTACGAGAATTAAATGCTCATTTGCCCCATGTGGATTACATCACTTTTAAAAAAAAAATAAAAATAAAATAAATTACAATTGAACTTGACAAATGAAAGAGTTGATTAACCCAAAAAACTAGCTAAGGCATAGTTTGGATTGAGGGAATGGGAGGGAAGGGAAAGTATAGGAATCGAATGAATTTAATTTTTGTTGTTTGGATTGACTTTTGAGAATGATACGCTCCTCGGTCAACTCATTCTGAGACACGTAGCACGATTGCCCAAGGACCTAGAGGGATACTCAACCGTTTGGATTGTGGAACCTAGAACCAAGACAGACGACTCAATTCGATTCAAGGCGGTAGAATGGCGACTCCAATTGAAGTGGTTATTCAAGTATATAGGCTGGATGAACAACCAAGGACGTCAAGCACGATTGCTCAAATAACCCTTGCCAAGCAAGTAGGAATGTACTCTTGAAATTGTAAGAGAACAAACTGAAATTTTATTATCAAAAGTGTCTAACCTTTCTCTCGTACAAAGTGAGCCTTTTATAGGCTAGTGACCAACGAAATTCTATCAGGAAAAGGATCACGACTTAACTAAAACTAGAAAGGAGATTCGGCCACTCTTGGACATAAGTGGGCCGAACCCTTGACCTCAAATAGCAAGGTAATTAACTAATTAAACAATGACTCGATAAACTCAAAACCAAATCAACTCAAAAAACTAATACTACTAAGAATCGGACCAACACATTAAAGACACTTGTGGCCATCATGCGAACCCTCATTAGCTCGGATCAAGGTGTAGCTAAGTCGAGTAGCAATTTCCAGGCCTTCAATGTTCCTATGGACCCCTTGTTGGTCTTAAACATTTCGAACAAGGGCTTGAAGAGACTCTCTGAAGCGCTTGACCCGTGCACGTGTAACTGGGTCCAATGGAACTCTCACTTGATCATTAATTGGACTTGATTCATCCGTGCACACATCAGTCCCCTCTACTTGAGAAGGATTTGTCCTCAAATCTGGATCATCCTCATCAAGGAACGGACTCAAGTCTGCTACATTGAAAATTGCACTAACATGGTATTCCCCGGGCAGCTCCAACTTGTAGGCATTGTCATTGACACGTTGAAGTACTCGAAAAGGTCCATCACCCCTTGGCGACAACTCGCTTTGGCGTTGCTTAGGGAACCTTTCTTTCCTTAGGTGGAGCCAGACCCAATCTCCAGGTTCAAAAATCATCTTGCGACGATGCTTGTTAGCTTGCTGGATGTATTGCTGAGTACGCTTCTCAATGTTGACACAAACGGCTTCATGTAACCTGCGCACAAATTCAACTTTCTTTTTCCCATCTAAGCTTGTATGCTCAGAGGAAGGTAAGGGTGGAAAGTCAAGAGGGGTTAGCGGATTAAATCCATAAACAACCTCAAATGGTGAGTAGTGTGTTACACTGTGGACAGTTCTATTATAAGCAAATTCAACATGTGGAAAACACTCTTCCCAAGATTTAAGGTTTTTCTTAATTGAAATCCTCAACAAAGTTCCAAGGGTGCGTTTGACAACTTCAATTTGTCCATCGCTTTGGGGATGACTAGTGGTCGAGAATAAGAGTTTAGTACCAAGTTTAGACCACAAAATCTTCCAAAAGTAACTCAAAAACTTCACATCTCTATCACTAACAATTGTTTGAGGCATACCATATAAACGCACAATTTCTTTGAAAAACAAGTTAGCAATATGAGATGCATCAACAGTTTTATGGCAAGTGATGAAATGAGCCATCTTTGAAAATCTATCAACTATAACATAGATGGAGTCATTACCCCTTTGAGACCTAGACAGTCCCAAAACAAAGTTCATAGACAAGTCTACCCAAGGATATTTTGGAATAGGCAATGGGGTATACAAGCCATATGGGTTTGTTTTAGACTTAGCCTTATGGCAAGTAGCACATCTACCAACCATGTGTTCAACATCCCTTCCATGTGTGGCCAATAAAAGTGCACTTGCAACATTGCTAAAGTCTTAATAATGCCAAAATGTCCCATAAGACCACCACTATGTGCCTCTCTAACTAATAAGTCACGAATTGAGGAATTAGGCACACAACTTATCAACATAGAATAAGAAACCCTCATGCAAGAAATATTTCTCGTGGGGACTCTTAGAACACAATGCAAATATTCCACCAAAATCAGTGTCATGTGCATAAAGCTCTTTCAACATCTCAAAACCAGGTAACTTTGCATCAAGAAAAATGAGTAAAGAATGTCTACGAGATAGTGCATCAGTTACAACATTCGTTTTACCAGTTTTGTACTTAATGACATAAGAGAATGTGTCAATGAAACTTACCCATTCTTGCTCAATTTCGGTTGTCCCTTGAGAAATTTCAATGATTCGTGGTCAGTGTGGATTACGAATTCCCTTGGAAGGAGGTAGTGTTGTCATGTCTCCAAGGCTCTCACAAGTGCGTACAACTCCTTGTCATACGTGGGGTAGTTCAATGCCGCACCTCCCAACTTCTCACTAAAGTATGCACAAGGCCTCTTGTCTTGCATTAGCATTGCTCCAATCCCTTAGACCTCTCCCCAGTGAAATTTGTCATTTTTCTTTGTAACCGCGGTCAATGGGGTAACAATAGTGCTGAAGTCCTTGATAGAACATCGGTAGAAACCAGCCAAACCATGGAAACTCTGCACATCCGCGACTGACTTTGGAGTTGGCCATTGTTTGATGGCCTTGATCTTGGACTCATCTACTTTGATACCATATGAACTAACAACATAGCTTAGAAACACAGTTCGTTAGTACAAAAGGTGCACTTCTTAAGGTTCATATAGAGGCGCGCTTGTCGAAGTGTATCAAGCACCAATCTTAGGTGCTCCATGTGTTCATACATGTTGTGACTATAGATCAAAATATCATCAAAGTAAACAATGACAAATTTTCGTATGAATTGTCTTAAAACATGGTTCATCAACCTCATGAAAGTATTGGGTATATTTGTCAACCCAAAAGGCATGACTAACCACTCATAAAGACCATGTTTTGTTTTAAAAGTTGTTTCCCACTCATCTCTCTCTTTCATCCTAATTTGATGATAGCCACTTCGTAAATCAATTTTAGTGAAAATAACAGCACCATCAAGTTCGTTAAGCATATCATCTAATCTAGGAATGGGATGATGGTATTTAACAGTTATAGCATTAACAGCTTGACAATCAGTGCACATACGCCAAGTACCATCCTTTTTCGGAACAAGTATAACAGGCACAGCACAATGACTCACACTTTCTTTAACCCAACCCTTACAAAGTAGGCCATCAACTTGCCTTTGGAGCTCCTTAGTTTCCTCGGGTCCCATTCGGTAGGCGGGTTTATTGGGTAATAGTGCTCCAAGAATTAGGTCTATTTGGTGCTCGATCCCTCGGATGGATGGTAATCCATTAGGGATCGCATCAGGGAACACGTCCTCAAATTCCTGCAACAGGGCAACTACACTCGAAGGCAATGCCTTATCGAGTTCATCAACATTCAAGAGCACATGTTTGCAAATCACGAGTAATAAAGGCTGATCAGAATTCACATATTTCCTAACTTTCTTAGTCTTGATTATCATGTTTTGCTTCTTAGTGCTTGATTTAATCAGTGCATAATCATGTGTGACACTAGGGGTGTCGACTTGACCCTTAGCCGAATGCTCACTTGTGGAAGTAGAGCAATTTCCAGATTCGGCCGTCTTTTGTTTCCTCTTTTGTCGGTCTAAGTCACATTCTCGTTGTAATTTAAGTTGGTCCTCATATACTTGTGCGAGTGTGAAGGGTGTTAGGACCATGCATTTACTATTGTGCAAGAGAGTGTACTTATTAGATCTACCATCAAAAGTGACATGCTTATCAAATTGTCAGGGTCTTCCTAAAATTACATGGGTAGCATGCATAGGGACAACATCAGAAACAACTTTGTCAATGTAGTTGCCAAAGGAGAAAGGAAGACGTACCTGTTTGTAGACACGTACTTCACTATCATCGCTTAGCCATTGTAGTCGATACGGGTGTGGATGTCTAGTCGTTGGAAGTCCCAAGCTCTCTACCATGAGCAAACTTGCTACATTAGTGCAAATCCGATCATCAATGATGAGACTGCACACTTTGTCACTTATTTTACATCGAGTGTAAAACAAGTTCTCTCGTTGCAATTGCTCATCTTCTTTGATTTGGGCGGTTAGCACTCATTGTGCCACCAAGCAACCAATTTCTCATTGAGTAGAAAAGCACTCTTCCTCGGCCGAGTCATTCTCCAAGCAGTCATCCTTGGATAAGGTCGGTATCTCCTCACAATCATCATCATTAGATACGACTTCTCGATTGTGAGTTATGAGCATGACCCTTTGATTCAGACATTGAGATTGGATATTACTGAATTCTTGGCATTTGAAGTACTTAATATCCCTACTCCTAGGCTTAGGAGTCTCTTGAGCCGACTTTGAAGTTGACCTAGTTGTATCAACAGACTTGTTCGGGATAGAATTGGAATTTCAGTTAGGGAAGTTACCTTGTGTTCGATTAGAAGTGGTTGGTGTAGCCGATTGTCCAACTTCATGTGATATTCTTCTCGGCTGGTTTCCCTATCATACATTCGGATTTGAGATTTGGTAGGGTTGGCCACCTCTCCTCAGTTTCCTCCCTCTTTCGGCCTTGATGGCTAACTCAAGAAGGTCACTCATATCCAAATAATGTTGAAACTCCAAGGCCTCTTGAAGTTTAGGGTTTAAACCCCGAAGAAATCTTGCCATTGTGGCCTTCCTATCTTCTTGGATATTAGCTTTCATCATGGCCATTTCGATCTTCTTGTAATAGTCCTCCACACTCATGTTGCCTTGAGTGAGGGTTTGCAGTTTTGAATGGAGATTGCGGTTGTAGTAACTTGGAACAAACCTCTTACGTATCATGGCCTTGAGTTCACGCCATGTTCGGATTTGTGGTTCACCGTTTCTCCTCCTTCCAGTCTCTACTTGATCCCACCAAACGAGTGTGTAGTCGGTGAACTCAACAATGGTGACCTTCACGTTTTGTTCCTCGCTATAGTCATAGCAATCGAAGACCATCTCGATTAGGCCTTCCCATTCCAAGTACGCCTCAGGGTCACTTCTACCTTGGAAGGTGGGAATTTTGATTTTAAGATTTGTCCAAACATATCATTCAAGGGGGCAAAATGCCTATTATTATAGTTTAGAGGGTAAATTGTAATTGGGTATATAATTTGTAGGGTTTTTTTGCATTTAACCCTTTCTTGTTTGATAACATCGGTATATGCTTTGAGGTAAAGGACATGGTAAAATGTTAGATAGATGCAATAGGTTAGAATTGGTTTAGGCTAATGGCCAAGTCTTCAAAAGTGATGGGTTGTTTTCTTGGTTGTTCAGAGGCTCAAGATGAGGCAAAGAATTAGGAGAATTGGGTTTAGAGGAAGATTCGGTTGTTGAACCCTAGGACCCCGGTAGATGCTTCTTCTCTTGTTTCTTTTTCTAATAGAGTTTGAAGTTCCTTTAATATATTCAATATCAAAGTCAAAGATTGATAAAGTTGCTTGCCATCAAGCAAAAGTTTACTTTGAGGCAAGGTTTTTGATGACCTTTTGCAAAACTCTTTTTGCAGATTTACAATCAATTCTAAGTTAAAATAAAACTTTTGATTTAGCAAATCTACTTGAAATTTTGAAATACATAAAATGGTTGCTAAAATCTCTTTTTCAATAGTAGAATAATTCTACTAAGAACAACTCTATTGATTTGACACAAAAGCAATATTTTTTCTATATTAATTAAAAAACTAGAAAACATTAAATAACTCACGAGTCGAGGTCAGACATTAATACTTTGCTATAAAGAGTTGAGTTCAACTTGAGCACAATAGTGATTCAGCTTATCTCTACTCGAATGCATCCAAATTAAGTTTCCTAGAAATATAATTATTAGTTTAATTAGCTTTTAAATTTGTTAAATTGATCTTTAATTAGCTTTATTAATTTTATTTTTGTAACTCGTTATGAGCATTAGACATGGAAGTTTAGTTTTTTTTGTTTTTTAGACCCCTATTCATGGACTTAATTTTTCATCTTTTGAGGTAAAATGTGATGTTGAAAGTAATAAAAAAGAATCAATCTAACTTATTTTTCCAGACACCTATTTTGTTTGAATAAAATACAAAAAAAAAAATCCCCTTCTGTGATTTGGTCTAAGGTCACTGAACCCCGTTTTAAAAATTGTCTAAGAACCTTCCTATAGTTTAGACTGACGCGGAATGGAAATCATCAAAATTGATGGAAAAGCTTAAAATTTCTATACTACCATTAGTTTAAAGGGTTAATATTAGAAACCTCCCTTGAGGTTTCTTCTAATCACACCTAGCACCTCTCATGTTTTCGAAATCACACTTAGCACCCCTGGAATGACAATTTTGGTATCATTTTCAGCCATTCTATTTGAAAATGGTAGTAAAAAATAAATTGTAGGAGAGAGACTTTATTTTTGTTTCACTTTTACCCATAGCCCAAAATGAGTATATTTCCTAGTAGCATCACAAGTATAAATCTTAACTTTTAGTATATGTAAATGATCATCTAATAAATAATAGGATACCATCAGGGTTGTAACACAATTTGATGTTTCATATACCATGGAGTATGATGATATGTATTGTTTGGAGGGATGCAAGGTAGGGAAGGTTGTCAGATCAATCGTCCTTGAACAGTGTAACATATTTTGAACATTTTGTAATTTTTTGTAAGCTTCTTGTACATCTTTACAATAGATTGCGTCTCTGTTATTAAATTTTACAAATAATTCACGTAGAGTTACACATTGTTTAAAAAATGTTACATTGATCCGAACGGAGATAAAAAATGTGACTATGGATTCTCATAATGGTAGCAATAGTTTCAGTATGTGGTTGTAGTTGTGAATAAACTTACTCTTCCATTTTTGTAAAAATGAGGTAGTATAAATAGCTTTTTTGTGCATCCTAGTCGAATGGAGTTTGTAATTTATTAATATTGCAATCCTCACTATTTAGATTATTGCTTGTAGATGGTGTGTTTGGAAAGATATGGATTGCGATACCCTATTGTCAAGTAGAAATGGCTTACTGATGCTATATACTCATGAATTCCCATCATCATCGAACTACTTTTAGATTGTGTTATTATTTACTTAGGAATTGCAATTTTGGCAATGACACTATGTCCATTGCCAAAAGTTAACATCACTGGAAACTCCATGACTATTTAATATTAGGGAGTAGGATACGAATAGTTGTTAGATCAACCATCCCTAAATAGTGTAATATTTTTTAAACATTTTGTAATTTTATGTAAACTTCTTGTACAGCCTTACAACAGAAGTGTGATAAGTTGTAAGTGTACATATGGGTCCAATATATAATAATCGTATTTGTGTTGATAAATTTTACAAATAGTTCAATTAGAGTTACACTTTGTACAAAAAATATTACACAATTCAGAATAGTTATCAGCAGTTTCTTAAAAGAATTTTTTGATTTTTTTTCATCTTTTTTGGTTTGCAGTTTTCTTCTTAGTTTTTGTAGTGGAGTATTGGTCTCCGTATATTGCATTGATTATTTTTAAATTATGACCATTCAACTTTGGTTATGGTATAACATTACTTATCTGGATTTCTTTTGCCTCTCAATGAGTTAAGGTTGTTTGTGCCATGGGGTAGATGTTGGTTGTTTTTGGGTAATTTCTCACCTTTTGATTAGGACAACCTGTCACATCCTACCGCCAGGAGTGCTAGGTGTGATTTTGAAAACTTGGGGAGTACTAGATGTGATTAGAAGAAACCTCAGGGAGGTTTCTGATATTAACCCTTAGGTTAAAATACCAGAAGTTAAGTGAGGAGGGGGGAATGGCTCAATTTTCGCACGCCGTTGAAGCAAAGAGCTGGATGACGGGCTCATTTGAAATTATAAGAAATGTGTTATCTTCTTCCTCCTAGTTCTTGGATCGGATACCAAGCATGCACGCACCTATGTTCTTTTCCCCTTCCCTTTTCATTTTCTATTCTTTCTTCCTTCACCCCTAGCAATGTCGCTGCCACTTCCATTGTCATCACTAAGAAAAGTATTTATCGTTTATTTTCTTAGTTCGCTAGTGGACGAGAAAAAAAAAAAAAAAGCAGCCATGGTTGCCAGCGTAACCACTCGCGCGCACATGCAAATCTTCTCAAGATTCATCCCATTTTGTCTGAATTTTTCTCAGTTGAACATTTATACAAACAATAGGAGGGTGTTGAAAGCAGCTTTTAAATTACAGCAAAAATAGAAAAATGATGTCCACTATTTTCGGAAATCAAACCAACAAGAACTTCTAAAACTCTTTAAGTTGCAGTAAGAAATTAAAAAATGTTGACGCAATTTTCAAATTTCAAACTGAGAAGAGCTTCTTTTTCTTCCTCTCTCTCTTTTTTAATCTTTCTTTCTTTTTTTTTTCCTTCAGTCGCCATTCTATAGACATGGGTTATTTATTTAGGCTAAACAATTTAGGATTCTTGGTGGGCTGGGTGAAAAATAGCAGGAAAGCTCTTAGAGAAGAGATGTGAGAGCCGATGGCAGTGGCAGTGGCAACAGCAAGGAGAAGGCTTGGTCTCGCTAAAGTGGACAAAGAGAGAGGGAAAGAAACAAAGATAACAACTACGGGAAAATTGCAAAATAGCTAAATTACCCTCCTATAGGGCATTTACAGTTTGTCAATTTTATATAGTTCACTCTACCAATCTTGATGATTCCAATTAAAATTTAATATCAGTCCAAAACGTAAGGATGATCAAATTAGAAGGCTTTTTTTTTTTTTTGTATTTTACACATTTTATTTCTAAGGAGAAAATTAAGAAAAAATAAAATCGAAAAAAACAATGGTGGTAGCTAAGAGGATGACTGAACTGAAGGACCACCATAGTCCTTGCCTGAGATTTGCTGCAATTCTGATGTTTTTTGTCATTTAATTTCTCAGAAAGTTCCTGTACACTTTACAGCTCTTTGGTTAACCAATCGAGCAAAAGCCATCTTCATCTACGTTCATTTGAGACATCAGAATCATCAATTATGGCCAATCTTCGCCATCTGCAGCTTGCTACCACCATAACCACCGCTTCTGTTTCTTCACTGGAATACCACTGTAATTTATTTCCTTTTATTATCAGTATCAATTTCGCTTTAATTTTGTTAAAATTATCTGCAAATGGCATGACTATTTGAATGGAGTTTGAATACATTTAGATTGAATAAATGGATCATGATTGAAATATCTCGGCTGAACTTAACTAATCTGGAATGGAGAAAGCTTCTTATCGTTATCACCTTCCAGATGTTTGATAATATGCTTGGTCAGAAAATGAAAAAAAAACGAGGAAAGGGAATTTAATATAAAATAGATTTGCGTGTTTGTTTTGTCTGCGAGTGTGTGAAATCCAGCCGGTCCTAAGCTGGCCAGTGCCATATGAATGCCTGAAGAGGAAACCAGAGAATGTAACACAGAATGGCGTGCCGTCCAATGAATAAGATGACTATTTCTAAAAAATTGCAATTTTAGTCCCTGAATTTTCCCTTTTTTGTTTTTGATCGCCATCTTTTACATGATTTTCAATTTAATCCCCTAAATTTATTTGGTTGAAAAAGTTTAGACTTCATAGTTCATTTAAGCTTGGATTTGCTCTAGTTTAGCTTTGTTGGTTTAATCAACTCTAATTAGGTCTATTTTTTATTTTTAAGCATTGATGCGGGCATAGAATGGGACATACGATTTTGTTTTAATTTTACTATTTTGGCCTTTTTATTGTTATGGAATGTAATCTTCTGAATTGAGTGCATTATTTCGGACTTTTTCAACAGAAGCTTTGAATTTGTCACTTGTGCTTTTATGCATTTATTTATGTGTTGTGCGTGTTAAGGTTCGTTAGCTAGTTGCTTAAAAACAGAGGTTTGTTAGCTAATGTATGTTTAGTTGTAGCTTAAAGTCTTAAACTAACTCATTGGCCTAAAAACTAGAAGAATGCAAATTAAACTTGCAAATCATTCTTTCTTAGTGTATGTAGGCTCTAATTTTTGTTTTTAAATGGAAAAGTGTGTTTATTCAAAATACTTAGGTAACTAGAAACCAATACTGAGTCTAAGTGGGAACAGTTAATTTTGAACCACCCTTTGGTAGATTATTAGTAAGTTTACATTCCGTTGCGCTTTTAAAATCCCATATTAGGCTCTTTTATGTTTATTTTCCTCTTTGATTTATTTTTACCTTATTAGAACCAAAAACCAATTACAAAAACTACTTTTGGTATTAAATTTTTAGTCAAAAATAGAGCATGACATATTTTTAGCCCTTTAATTTTGAAGAATGTGATTGTGCGTTAAGAGTGCCTAATCCATAGCTTTTTCCTGCGACAGTGGAACCAAGCATTTTGCTGTTGTTTGTTTAACTATGCACGTTTCTGTTGGATAATCTTTAGGTATTCGTATACATGCAGTTTTCTAAGCTTAACTCATTTTTTGCCTCGAAACTAGATGAATGACAAGTTTCCAACTGGTTTGCACCGGGTCTATGGAGGTGCCCAACACTAACACCTTCACCTTCCATGCTTATAGTTGAGCTTGAGAATTTATTTCTCTTGATAGCTGGAGCCATCTATGTGAAGGGTTTTAACTTTTGTTTCAAAGATCTAAAATTGCTTTTCCAGTAATTTTTTAGGTGACATGGTAATCCAATGCCTAGAGGGAACTTCTAATCCTGGATAACCCTTTCCTAGACTATGCACCCATAGTTTCGGCGGCTCAATACCGTTTCTCTTTTACATAGTCCTATATAATTATGATCTGGGAGCAAACTTGAAAAGTTTTAATCCATTTAAACCTATTCTGTTATTAGATCAAAGTATTGACAAAGGGAGGCTGAAGGTAGTGGGGTGGGTTTGCATGCCAATGATGGTTCTGTCGCGGTTAAACAACCAATTATTCTTGCTTAAATAGAAATGAGATTGAGGTCCAAACTAAAGTAAATCTCTTCAATGATTGTGCTAATTGAAAATTGTTTCCCTTTCAGGGGCTTAACTTTAAATTTCAAGCTACTTGGGAGAGCTAGAATGAAATTAGTTTGACCTCTTTCAATTTGACCTCTTTCTCTCCCAATGCGCATCCTAAAGTAGAGAGCTATGGGAAATATAGGAACAAAAGATATGGCGAAGGCTTTTCTCAGTGGTACCTGCAGATTCTCTAATTCTTCACATTTCTAACTGTCCTCTCAGATTTCTTTCCATTTCAGTTACCTAGGAAAAAAAAAAAAAGAAGAAACTTCTTGCTTTGTTATGCTTTGTGCGGTCTTTAATTTAATGGAAAAAAGTAGTGATTGTTATTCCGCTAATAAACTGCCAAGTTACTGTTGCAATTTTTAATTGTTTAAATAACCTAATATGAAATGTGCCCTATTTCAAACGCAACTCGCACACGACAAGTCTACAGGATCTAGACTTGTTAGTTTCGAAGTTCGTCAGCGGAAAACCTCCGATCTCTCATAAGATCGATTTGAAAGTTTGGATAGAACGATGCCAAAACCAATCGCAATTCTTAATTGATAAGTCGGATGAACACCTTAGAACAACTCTAACATACTCAAAGAAAGCTTGCAAGAATTACTCTCAATCTTTATTGTTGGAAATCTCAAGTTAATGTCTTACAAAGCAAAACTAAAGCTATTTATAGTCAAAAACCTAAACTAGTCCAAATCCAAATCAGACATGGATTACATTCATATTACATTTAAACTACTAATCTAGTGGTCCAAATAGTTAACAAAGTTGGCCATTTATTCCTAATAACCAATAATTAAGTAACTAAACAAATTCCTGATAATTGGAACGAAAATTAGAAAAAATCTTGAAATTTATCCTAATCAATTCCACAACTGGATTTCTGGCCGGATTTCAAAATGGATTCCAAGCAGAGACTGAACCAAGCAAAAACTGAAACGAGTCGCTCATGGGAGTGCAATTCGCGATCTGATCTGTAAGCAAATCCATGCCCTCAAATCATGTTCATCATTTGCAACAAAAGGGTTTAAGTCAACAACATTAAATGTAGCAATCATATTATTCTCATCTAGAAGATCAAGTTTGTAGGCATTATCATTGATCCGTTCCATCATTTGGAAAGGTCCACCTCTAGGTGACAATTTGCTACTCTCATCTGGATTGAAAATTTTTCCTTGCATAAATATAGCCAAACCCAATCATTGGGCTCAAAGATCACCTTACTATGTTAGGTTGGTGAGAAGTCCATTTCTCAATGTTGATACGAACGCTCCCATGCAAAGCACGAGCAAAATCTACCCTTTTCTTACTATCTAAGTTAACATGTTCATTCATAGGTAAAGACAACAAATCCAAAGGAGTTAATAGGTTAAACCCATACACAACTTCAAAAGGTGAACATTATCACTATAAAAAATTATTTCTTTCATGACAAATTTTTCATGACAACCAACCTATTCGTTAGGAAAACCATGCTTTTTATGACAACCCGTCAGGCAAATGTCCTTCAAAAGGCACTGCTACTGTAAACATGTTTTTCTATTTATTTCATTGTCTAAAGTTACTTTCCCCACATCAATTTGTCAGGAAAAGTTGTCATTCTCCCTCCTTTTTTTGCCCACCAGTTTTTTTCCCCTTCCAAAAAAGAATTTAGAAGGACATCATACTTATGACATAGAAACCGGGAAACAAAGAAACACTTTTCCCATATCTCTTACTTTTGGAACAACAACAACAAAGAAACACTTTCTCCAAATCTGTCTTGTCTTCATCTCCAACAACAAAGAACAACAACGAACTCCAAACTTGTCTTCATCTCTTTCAACAAGAGAGACAACACGATGGTCTAAGATTATGTAAAAATCAAATAATCCTTCAATTTTGTCTTGAATCAATTCCCTTTCTCCAAATCCCCCTTCAATTTTGTCCTTAATTGGTTCCTTTTTTTATTTTTATAGTGGGTATTTTATTCATCTCTCCCTTTCTCTGTTCGTCAAAACCTAGGACAGGTTTTTTGTTCCTTTTTTTTTGGTAGTTCTAATGTTTTTTCTAGTGCAATAGCTGCAAGTCTTTTTGTAAGTTTTGTTACTTTGCTATTTAACAGAAAAGTTATAATTTTTAGCTTACCCTTTTGATGAAAGATCGATATTTCATGAAATAGAATTATTATTTATACAATGCAGCTATAGATTAAGAATTTGTACTTAAATTACAATTAAGTTTCTAAATTCTTCTTGGGTTATATGTCCTGGTACGAATATTGGTTATTGGATTAGAAGTGCGTTAATGTTGTTTGGATTTCATGGCCAAAAAAGCGGAAATTTCGACTTGCTTAGTCAAAATGGGTTACTATAATCTAGTCTTTTTTTATACTTATGTCTACATATTTTGAACTACATTTGAGTGGCTTTTATATGAGGTGGTTATATTTTGTTTTGGGTGAAGATAATAGATAAATTTCAGGTCAGCATCCTTAATGTCAATGGGTTTTGTATATTTAGATATGGTTAATGGAACCAAAAATCTTTTGTTTGATTAGTTACTATTTTCTGCCATTCATTTTTGGATGTTGAAATAACTCATATCCTATGTTCTAACACCTTGGGTAGACTAATTAGCAATTTACAAACTTGCTGATTTTCTTTTCTTTTGTTTCTTTGCATTCATTTCTGGTTTATTTAGCTCTCATAATTGTCATTATGGGTTGCAATTTCAATCAACATTTGAATGGCCTTTATGTCAAACAATAATGTGTATATTTTATCTTGTACCATCTTTTGCTCCTTTTAGGATTTTAGTTATATACATTACCAATCTTTACTCCATAAGTTGATGTGTTTTGCCCTCTCCCTCCCTCTTCTTTTTTGTCTAGAAAGGGATTGGTTCGAATAGAAGATCAATGGGATAGTTACAATTCTAATCAGGCTTTAGGAAGGTAATTTTGTTCATTTTTTATGTTACTAAAAAAAAGTTTTTGATTGTTGTCGGTTGCGTATGATGATTTTCTTAAAATATCTAATTTCACGTTTTTTCACATTTAGTAGAGCAGACCTGCATTCTTACTACCTTGATAGAGAAAAAAGGGAACAACCAGAGAAAAGATTGCATAATTTGAAGTATGTGGTTGTTTGGTAGCTTACCATAAAGAATGAAAAGTGTTTATCATGACTGCTAGTTTCATGCAAATTATGTTATGGTTTACATCCTTATTTGTGTAAATCAAGTTATGGGTTATGATGTTTAATGCTTTCTTATATACTATACAAGAGCATATACAATTAAAAATAGGAGAACAGTACAATCAAGAATGTGTTTTCAGTTTTATTGAGTAGTATACCATTTGGTGTAATCAATGAATAATCTAAATAGCTTGGAATTCATAACTAAGCCATAAAAAGTAGGTAAATTGTGAATAATTCTATTTTTTTTGCCTCATTTATCTTTTTATATCTAAAAATTGTCTTTTCTCCTTTTTGAGTTTGTAAGGATCGAAGACAACCAAGTGGAAGAGATAAACAATGTAAAGAACACAAACTTAACAATAAGAAAATAAAAAGGAAAGAATTACAAACCAATTAACTATCCAACTCCTCTTGAGCTTGTAGATTAATTCAAACTTTTTCAAGTTGATGAATTACAATCACTCTTGCGTACAAAGGAAGGTTCACCTCCTCCTTGCCCCGAACACCACTCGGTCAAGTCAGGAAATTTTACTATCCCTCAGGACAACCCTCACAGAGCCATACTCATGAAGTATTCACTCACAAATGAAAAGCTTACAACGAACCTCACACCACTAAGACTACAAATCTTCATTGAAGAGTATTTTCTCACTAAAATCACTCTAGATCTTTTGTATTTTCAGTGGGTCAAAGTTGTTTGAACTATCTGGCCAACCATTATTCATATAAAATCAAGAAAGTGCCTCATTAATGTTTCCAACGGATAGAAAGTAGCTGAACAGTCAACTAGCCGTTGGTGATGTCGGACGTCCGGTACTCTGATTTTCTGCGTCCGATCGAAGACAGTGAGTTCAAGACAATTTCTTGAGAATCTTAGGACGTCCGGTCCTTCCACAATATACGTCCGAAAGTAAACTTGCAAATCCTTCTTCATTTCTTTCGGACGTTCGATGCTCCAGTGTTTTGCGTCCGAAGTACCGTAACGTTTGTCGGACGTCCGGTACTAAGGTATTGTGTGTCCGATCGAGGTCAGTGATCATAGAAGACTTGGCTTATTATCTTCGGACGTCCGAGTGTGAGTTCTTCATACGTCCGAAGTTACTCGATGGTTGTCGGCCATCCGATATGGTCCTTTTGTGCGTCCGACAGCTATTTCAACAATTTGTCAATCTTAGATCCTGTTTTGGCTTCAAGTTAATGACCTTGTTTTTGTTCCAAATTCTGAAACAATCTCTTCAAAAATTATTAGTAACATCCAATTGTTTTGTAATCATCAAAAGTTATGGATTGAGATATCCAGAGTTGTTCATCTTGACAATGCCTTGAGTTTAGTTAGTTAAGACTTTTCTTATTCTAGGTATCGGAAATGGATAAGAGCTGGATAAATGATCCAAATATTTTGTCAAGTCATTATAAGTCTGGTCTTAAGGATTTTATTGAATTTGCTAAGACCAATGGTATGGGATTGGATGGAAAATTATTTTGTCCATGTAGGAGATGTAGGAATTCAAAGAGAATAAGCATTTCTCAAGTTGAATTAGATTTGTCAAAAAAAGGCTTTTGTATGTATTATAAAAATTGGGTCTTCCATGGGGAACCATTTTCTGCACACTCTTATATGTCAAGTGGAAAGAACAATAACCTTGATGAGAATGGTGTTGGAGGTGAGACAGATTTCCTCTTTGAAATTGTATATAATTACTTTGATATGAATGAAAATGGTGAATCTGATGAGTTACCTGATTTATTGGATGAGATAAGAAATGCACATGAACCAGGGACATCGAGTGAATGGGATTCAAAAAATTTTGACAAATTGTTAAATGATGCACAAAGAGAACTTTACACGGGATGCAGAAAGTACTCCCTGCTGTGTTTCATTGATTCCTCGCTCCATATCAAAGTGATGAACCATGTGGCTAACAAGGCATTTGACATGATGCTAGAATTTTTAAAAGATCTGTTACCAGAAGGAGAAATACTTCCATCCAGTTTTTATGGGGCCATGAAAATTCCATCTTGTATAGGTTTGGGATATCAAAAAATTGATGTCTGCAAATTTGATTGTGCATTGTTTTGGAAAGAAAATGAAAAGATGGACAAGTGTCCTGTTTGTAAAGAATCACGATGGAAAGTCAATAATGGCAAGGAAAAGAAAGTTCCACAAAAGGTGATGTGGTACTTTCCATTAAAAGCTAGGTTGCAAAGACATTTTATGTCTTCTAAAACTGCTGAAGACATGAGATGGCATAAGGAGAAACGGGTTAAAGAGGAAATTCCGCAAGAATTCCTCGTTTGGAAACAGAAGAAGTGTGGAGGGTCTTCCTAGTAATGGTGAGTTTGTAGATCTTTATTCGAAACAAATGTATTTATGTGCAGTTACTTACTATTGCAGAACAACTTGAGTTATGTTATGATTTGTATTTCCTATGTATTATTGGTTACCTGCAGCATAGTAATTATTCTTGTACAAGCTAATGCATTGCTTGTACTCATGATTAGGTGGTCCCTAAGCAATTTGTAGTGATCATCCATGCATCACAACCAAAAAACATCTTTTGCATGCCATTCTATTATTTCTCTAATTTCAGATTTTTCTTGGTTTTGTTGTACAAGTTTGGGATGCACTTGTGGATTGCTTTTGGCTCATACTGAAGAACTCCTCTATTTTGATATCATCCATCTCTAGTATTTTGTTGACCATGGAATTGAAGTCCATCTTTTGGTTTCAGCATATGTTAGGTTTATGGCATTTATCTAGGGAGAAATAGCAATATTTATATTGGTTTCAAATCATAGAATGTGATGATATGTAAATGTTTGACATGGTTAACTTTTGTGATTTGACATATTATGGTTGCCTACAAATGATAATTTATGAAGTTTTGTTGATATTTTGCTTGCATACTTTTATATTTTGATTGGGTGGAGTGTCTAAATAGATGATATGGTCACTTTGTTGTCACTAAAATTGTTGAGCTTAAAAAGGCTTGTAAGGATCGCAGACAACCAAGTGGAAGAGATAAACAATGTAAAGATCACAAATTTAACAATAAGTAAATAAAAATGAAAGAATTGCAAACCAATTAACTACCCAACTCCTCTTGAGCTTGTAGATTAATTCAAACAAGTTTCTTCAAGTTGATGAATTACAATCACTTTTGTGTACAAAAGAAGGTTCATCTCCTCCTTGCCTCGAACTCCACTCGGTCAAGTTAGGACGTTTTACTATCCCTCAAGACAACCCTCGCAGAGCTACACTCATGAAGTATTCACTCACAAATGAAAAGCTTACAATGAACATCACACCACTAAGACTACAAATCTTTTTTGAAGAGTATTTTCTCACTAAAATCACTCTAAATCTTTTGTATCTTCAGTGTACAAAAGTTGTTTGAAGTATCTGACCAACCACTATTTATATAGGACCAAGAAAGTGCCACATTAATGCTTCCAACGGATAGAAAGTAGTTGAAGAGTCAACTAATCGTTGGAGTATCGGGCGTCCGGTACTCCTGTTTTTTGCGTCCGATAGCAGGCAGTGGGTTTGAGAAATTTTCTTCAATTCTATCAGACGTCCGGTGCAAGCTCTTTGTGCGTCCGACAGCAAACAAAGAGATTTGAGAAATCATCTTGCTTCTATCGGACGTCCGGTGGACACATATTCAGCGTCCGATGGTTTCGTCGACTTTGAAGGATTCTATCGGACGTCCGATACTTGCGTCTGATCGAGGTCAGTGATCCAGGGGGAATGTCTTATTTCCTTCGGACGTCCGATGGTGGAGTTCTTCATGCGTCCGAAGTTGCGCAATGATTATCGGACATCGAATCCAAGCGTACGACAGTTTTCAACAGCCTTTGTCCCTTTCAATTGCACTTGATTTTTGAACCTGATTTGCTTCGTAGCTGAAAATAATTCTTGAAGAGATATTAGAATTATCCATTGTTTTATAAACATCAAAAGCTAGGGACCAAGGTCAACATTCTCCCTCTTTTTGATGATGACAAAACAATGGATGGAAGAAGGAAAAAAATTTTGCATATGAGAATAAATTCGCCCTCAATCATTGCATCAAAAAATATTATAAACACAGAATAACTCCCCCTTTCACATAACATCCATTTCTCCCCATTTTTGTCATCATAAAACTTCAGTAGTATTCAAAAATATTAAGGAAAACTTAGTTCAATGTCGCGCCCCACTTTTCGAAAAAAATAAAATGATTTGTTTTTGTTGAATTTTATTGATTTTGGAAAAATGAATTTTGTTGATAGAAACAAAAATGGGTCTAAATGGGACTTTTGAAAATGCGACGATTTGACCCAAGAAAAATAGTTCAAAAAGGGTTTTTATATGAAAAATGGAGTCGCCACTTGGTATAGAGTTAGGGTGTACCAAGTCACCCAAAAAATGAAATTTTTTAAAGAAAAAAGTAAGAAAAACCCTTTTTAAACGACTCCTAGTCCACGTAAAACAAAGAAAAAGGTTCGGGGGTCACATTTGACGAAGGGGAAGGCAAGGATAAAAATCCAAGGCACCCCTTCGACCTAACCAAGGCTAGTTGCGTGATTTAACCCTTATTTTCCTATATTTCCTACCCAAAGTATGTATTGCAAATTGGATATGACTAATGGATGAGAAATGCAATTTTAAGTCTAGAAATGTCTCTGATGAGGCTTTTGATCCCTTTCACATGAATTGTGAAGGTCAATAAGAAAAGACCTCATAGAAAATTATGAACGATGCAAATGAGGACTCAAATGAGAGTGTAAGTGTGCAAAGTGTAGGAAAAAGGTGCATGTGTGCAATTTGAAATTATTTGTGTGCAAATGAATAAAAATATAAATGCTTGTGTGCAAGTGAATGAAAATAGTAAATATATAAGTAAAATAGGTGCAATGTGTGAAGCGAAAAGTAAAGAAAGTGAATGAGTGTGTAAATATGACATGTGGATTTAAAATATATAATTAGTGAGGAAAATAGTGAGAAAATGATATGAAAATGCATGAACTTAGAGGAATGCATCAGGTCGGGTACGGGAATGACCTCTAGTTTTTGTGATTTTAATTTTCCTTTGATTAGAAGGAAAAACTAGCGTGCTAAGGCTATTTTGAAGCCACACTCGCTCGTTTCCCTTACCCAAGGGGGTTTCTCAGGCAAATGGACCCTATAACTAGCATGAAATGCAAAGGCCTAAAATGAAAGGGAAAAGGTTAGAGGGACATGCCAAATGCCATAAAAAACTAAAAAAATGCATGAAATGTAGTGAACATGCAAACATGTACTAACGAGGGGAAATCCCTAAGGGTCTAGCGTTGGACTAGTCCATTCTACGAATTCCGACTAGCATTGGACTAGCGGAAACGTACATTCATCCATCACATTCATTTATAAATATAGAAAGCAAGTAGACATGCAAAGTCACTTATAACACGTAGCACATAACACTTAGCATGCTCGACTAGATGCAATAGCTTAATAAAGCAAATTAACACATAGTAACTAAGCATGCAAGACAAATAAGACGATTAAAGCCCTAACTATTACATTTGCTAGCTAAAACAAAGAGGGAAGGGAAAATGGACCAAATTACTTGCTATGCCCTATCTATTACAGGCCAAGAGGTGTACACATACCCCATAAATGAAAATAAAAGAAAGATTTAAAAATGAAATAAAAGTAAATAAATGAAAGGCATTAATAAACATTTAAGAAAACCAAGTAGGCATGCAATTTTCATTTAGCAAGTTGGATCACATAGGGAGATACACAAAAAAGATAAAAGAAAGTATACCGTCCCCTTTTGTGGTGCTAATAAGTTGGAAAAGGTTCTAAATTGAAGCTACAACCACTAAACAAAGGATTAATGCACCAATTTAATAGTAAATCAAACAACACAAATTCTTCAAAAACAAAAATTAAAGAACCACTAATAACTATGAAATTGAACCATTAGATCTCTTTAGATAATCAAACAAGTCCATATTCATCAAATGAAATTCCAAGTTAAAAGGGAAAGGAAACTCGAAGGACCCAATTGATTAATCTTTTCAAATGCTTAGGCTATGGTAGAATAAGAAGGGACTTGAGGGGTTAAAGAGCTATTATAAGAACCCTTTTCATGCAAAAACATGCAACCTACGAAGGAGACTTGTTTCTTTAGTATATAAAAATCCTCCAAACACACACTAAACCCCTCGGAATACAGATTTTCCATCAACAAGGGTTTCAAAAAATGAAGAATCTTAACACCTCCTTAGGACCTTTTGAGAAGAAAATAGATGAAATAACATCAATAAAAGTAGACTGCAATAGATCCCTATTAAAATCAAGTTTGACCAATTCACTACTGTGAGTCAAGTATCTTTTTCCACTACACTCAAAGGAAGCAGGTAATAACAGCAAAAAAAAACAAAAGACAAGGTGCAGCAAACATTTTTAGGCAATTTACAAAATCCAGCTTTCAAACACAATCGAATCTAAACACAAGGCTTTAAACTAGGCGGCAAGCCATCATCCAAACAAATAGAAAGAAAAACTGAGCAAAATCCAGTGCAAACACAAATAAAGTACGTTTAGCAAGTTGAAAAATCTGGAACATATAAAACTGATTTGGCAAGTTGAAATGCATTTTCCAGCAAGTGCTTGGGCATGAATCCGAATTTACCTCGGTTGAATAATTATGTTAAGAGCTTACTATTTTTATTTCATTTTCTGGTTTGGACATGCTTATAAACTCTTAAATTCCTTATGCACGTATCAAGCTAGCATATGAATATTTCCAGCTCAGAAATCAAGTTCAAATAATATCCATAACCATCAAAATTTCCAGAAATTTTTCTGTTTGGTCCGGATGATCTTGCCTTAAGGCAGATTGCACTTTTGAATTTTTATTCCCCTGTTTTAAAACTTACTAGTCAACTACATGCAGGCCTAATTAACTTGTCATTACTAATTAATCAAGATTAAGGCTCCAAAACAGAAAAACTAAACCGAATGAGGCTACATTAGCAAGATAACCTCTCGGCAGTCACTTTCCATCAAAACAAAATTTCCTTAGCTTTTTATTTCTTCATCCGGCTTCATGAAATGATCATGCAAGGCCTTAATCCTAATAATCATCCAAAATCCAGTTAGTCCAGCTCCAATTCATGCTCAGATTATCACAGGGAATCAGAAATAAAATTGCATTTTCATCTCAGCTCTCGGCTGGAACATCAACATCCAAAACAGAAATTTCTAATGGCTTAATATCATCATCCGACTGCCTAACCTCACATGCATATTACTAGATGACTTAAACTTCTTGGTTTTGATTAGTTAGACACTTAATCCAACTCAGATTGTCGCATAAAGTCAGAAATAAAAACTACAATTCCAAGCAAGCTCCTCGGCAGAAATGTTTTTTAACCAAAACAGAAATTTTCCACAGCTTTGGTTTCATCATCTAATTACCCAAATTAACACATGCAAGGTCACGGCTGGCTTAAACTACCTCTGATTATCCATTTTTAGTCCAGAAAATTTACCTCAAAGCAAGCTAAGACCACACACGAAAATCTGAAAAATTTCTGCTCCCTTTCGGCTCTCACGCACGCGACAGGTTTGCTGGTTCTGGTTTGGTGTAGCGGCTTCAACTGGTGGAGGTGGAATGTTGGAGTTGCTGGAAACGGTTGCAGCTGGTTGAAGTTTTGCTCACGGTTTCTCTCTGCCTTTCTTCCAGCTCACGGTCAGAACAAAACGGACAGAAGATGTCAACTCGCGTTTCCTCCCTTGCTCTCGGATGCCTCACGATGAAAAATGAAGTGCCGTGGTTTTCGGTGTAGGAATCCAAAGGAAGAGGGATGGTTCCGTGGTTTTGAGTGTAGAAGTGGTTGAGTGTTGTGTTGGTAGTGCATTTTGATTGGTTGAATGGTGCGGTGCTGAAGCTTCTGTCCGAGGAGCTGTTTGTGCAGAGAAGGAACTAACATTTGTGGTTTGTGTCAGTGAAAATGAAGGAATGGTATCGTGTCTTGTGGTTGTGGAATGAAATGTGAAGTAGAGTGATTGATGTGGTGCCGTGGTTATGGAGATGTTTTTTTTTTATTTTTTTATCTTAATTATTTAACAAAAATAATAGTAAAACAACAATTTTAATTACAAACACATCGAAATAAACAAACTAAAAATAACAAAATTACCATTTTCGATCTTTTCTTTCATTTTTCATCATTTCTCATCATTTTTTCTTTTTTTTTTTTTCAAAATAAATTAACAAAAATAAACCAAAATGCCAAAAAAAATAAATTTGAACGTATTTTGTGAACAATTTTCCTTTTTTTCTCTTTTTCCATGATTTTTCCCCTTTTTTCTTTTTCATGATTTTTCCACGCTAAAACTTAAAAATAAAACAAAAACTAGAAACTAACTAAAAAAAAACTAAAAAGCAACCACGACAAATGAGAATAAAAAGTAAAAGAAATTACACCAAAAATTTGGTGTCTACAGTTTGCCCCTCTTTGTCTGAGTTTTGAAAAAACTTGAGACAAAGAAGTAGACACCAAATACTTACCAGTGTTATTCAGTTGCAAAATGATCCGAACGAACAAGAATTCTAGAACGGGACTGACCCGAACATGAATGTAAATGGGATAGACCCACGGGATAGACCCGAACAGAAATGTAAATGGGATAGACCCACGGGATAGACCCGGACAGAAAGTTAAATGGGATAGACCCAGACAGAAATGTAAATTTGGGATAGACCCACGGGATAGACCCGAACAGAAATGTGAAACGGGACTGACCCGAACAGGAATTTAAAACGGGACTGACCCGAACAGAATTTTAAACGGATGAATTGAAGTGAGATGGAGTGTTGGTGGGATTGACCCATGTTTATTGGTGATGCAAATGAAAGAAGCGAAATGAAGTGTTAATGGGACTGATCCACGTTCCAGTGGCTGTGAAAATGAAATGTCTTGACAATCGGACAGTGGGATCAAACCCGAACCTGCCGTGAGAACTTGATTTGATTTTTTGATTTTTTGATTTTTGGATTTTTGGATTTTTGGATTTTTGGATTTTTGGATTTTTCTGATATTTTTTTTTGAGGGAATCTTTTCAAAATTTGCCCCAGTATGACGAATTGGTCAGTGAGACGACATCTGAGCCTGACGGGGTGTGGACGGTCAGCGGGATAAAACCCGGTCCCGCCGAGATTGGCGGGATAAAACCCGGTCCCAATGTGAGATAAGCGGTCAGCGGGATTAAACCCGGTCCTGCCGAGATTGGCGGGATAAAACCCGGTCCCAATTTGATAAAAACGGTCAGCGGGATTAAACCCGGTCCTGCCGAGATGGCGATAAAAACCCCTGGGTCCCAATGATAATATAACGGTCAGCGGGATTAAACCCGGTCCCTGCGAGATGTGGCGGGATAAACCCGGCCCAATGAAATGATGAACGGTCAGCGGACTTAACCCGGTCCTGCCGATGATTGCGGGATAAAACCCGCGGCCCAATTTGATAAAAACGGCTGCCGAGATTGGCGCGGATAAAACCCCCGGTGCCCAATTTGATAAAACGGCTCAAGCCTGGGATTATACCCGGTCCTGCCGAGATTGGCGGGATAAAAACCCGGTTCCCCAATTTGATAAAACGGTCCAGCGGGATATACCCGTTGCCTGGCCGAGATTGGCGGGATAAAAACCCGGTCCCAATTTGATAAAAACGGTCAGCGGGATTATACCCGGTCCTGCCGAGATTGGCGGGATAAAACCCGGTCCCAACGTGATAAAGTTATGTTGGCGGCACCAAGTCCAGGCCCAACGTGATAAAGTGATGTTGGCGGCACAAAATCCAGGCCCAACGGGATGATCTTTGGAATGTTGGCGGCACGAAACCCAGGCCCAACGTGATGATGGAATGTTGGCGGCACGAAGCCCAGGCCCAACGTGATTTTGGAATGTTGGCGGCACGAAGTCCAGGCCCAACGGGATTTGGTGAATGGTCAGTGGGATAAGACCCAATCCTGCCATCCAATTGGTCAAGAAATTGGATTTGATCTGTCAAGATACAAGAAATTAAATTTGATTTTCCAAGAAACAAAAATTTGAAGTTGATTTTTGATTTTTGACTTTTGAATTTTTCTGACTTTTCGAGAGAATCTTTTTCAAAAATAATTTGCCCCAGTGTAGGGCCTTTCCTGTCTTTCTTCTTTTTCTTCGGCATCGGCCTCTCCACCACTCAGAAGGCTTTTCGTCGACTTCAACTGTGCAATACCTGCACAGGGGGCTTATATGCACTCAAATTTACAAGAAAAAGGCAGCGTGATTGATTTGAAAGTCTTGCTTGAGTCTTTGACGAAATCCTCAAATGGACTATAAAAATTTTGCCCCAGCATGGGCCCATTTGAATGCAAAAATTGGTTTGGATGTCTCTCCATTTATTTGAACCAAGAGAAATTGCACCTTCCAAAACTTAGAAAAGAATCATATATTCAACGTGAAGAAAATTGCATGTTGAGTTCATGCAGAAATTTCATGATGAATCTCTCAGAATATCACCAAATTACAGAAGATTTCTTCCTCACTTTGGCATCGATGCTTTGGGTAATGGGTCACCCTTTCCAGTTGGCTCATCTTTCAGGACCAATCAAGTGACTTTATTTCTGATTTTGCGGGGGTTAAGGGAAATGAGAGGCTAAGATTTATCTGGTTCTTGTGCTCAAAATTGTAATCCATTCAACATCACATCTTAGTGAAAGCAGAGAGTTTGTCATCCTTATTTCTTAAGAAAACTTAGTCAACATATAAGCTTCATGGGCTTGCAAAATTTTGGGTAGAAATGACAGCTAAACATGTGAAATCTGGTTATACCCTCATGATCATGAGTGATCGATGGGTTTTTATGAGCATAATCCTCACTTTGGATTGTCATGAAGGAATAAGTCAACGATGGACTTTATTAGCTTGTAATGTGGATTGAAGACGACAGCTAAAGAAATAATTTCCAAAGGATATTGCACCGAAGATCGCATTTTTCAACACTGCCCTCATCTGGACTCCAGATTCTTGGACTTTGTTTAACTTTTTATCATCACCCAACAGGGTCTTTCAGCATCAAATCTTTTTGCACCTTTCTTTTGCATTCATTTCGCTCATTTTTCTTTTCTTTTTCCCCCTTCGCGGGGTTTCACATGAAGAGCAGTGTCAACCTCACACCTAATCAATTCAGAATACAGCTAAAATTTTCCGGCATCAGAAATTTTCTTGACAGGGCCATTGCAAAGAACAAGAGTCAGGACTTTCGGCTTTGTAATGGGGTCAGGTGGGGTGCTTAGAAAAGTTAAGGCCTGAAAACGGATTTCAAAAGTGGTTTGAAGAATCTGAGATCGCATTGTTGCGCCAAACCCTATTTTAGGGTAAAATCAGAATTTGCCTCGGTTTTTGCTCAATTGAGGCTTTTCACTTTCATTTCCTTTTTCCTTTTGACTTTTCGGCCTTTTGCCATTCTTTTGAACTTTCATAAAATTTGCCCCAGTTTATTTTTGAACTGAGGTTCTCTTTTCTTCCTTTGTTTTTGATCTTGTTGCTTTTCACTTTTCACTTCTTGAAATTTTCTTTTCAACTCAAACTCGCCCCCAGTGTGGGGTTTGCGATTCTCAGGGGTTGCCAAACGAAATAATTTATTCTGATGGCTCAAAAGGGATAACTAGGGATAAAATGTTCGATTGGAAAAGAAGATGGCCTGACTTGTATTCCGTTCCTTACAATAACTCTGAAAGGAAATTTTCGCTAACGCGAAATTTTTGGCATGTACCTGAATTAACTGACTGAGGAAGACCCTTGTCCATCCATATTTGTGAAACATTGACGATCCACGCGGACACATCTCTTCCCTTTTTTGAATTAGAACCCAAGTGGAATCGATTTTCCTCAATTTGCAGTTCCCTCTTTTTCTATCATTTTTGCTTTTCTCTTTTTTTTCAAAATTTTCCAATCTCCTTCCCCAATGTGGGGTGCGATCATATGTGCACTCGAAAAGAACCACCAATTTTTAGCTCAAATGAGGATGCAAGGGATGATCAGTGTTTAGATTGTAGAAATGACGGCCAAAGTATCATTCTTATACCTCATGACAACCGAAGTAGCGAAATGGTCATTGAAAATCCATTCTTCTTTTGATATTTGAAAATTTTTCAATGAAGGGTAGTGATCATTAAGACCCTTATTTGAAACGAAATTATTCTTTTAGAAGCTCAAATGGGAGAGCAAATGATAAAAATCTGTATAGGTAATGAAACGAATGCTTGAAGTATCATTCCAAATTTCCCAAACAAATAAGAACAATGCACATTTTTGCTTTCACTTAGATGTGATTGAACCAGATTGGACATCTTGAACATTTTCAAGCAAAAGTTGCCCCAATTTACAATTTATCAATCAATGTGACTGATTTTATTTTGGAATTAAGTGAAGGAGAAAAGGTATCTCTTGGGCCTTTTGAGTGATCGCCCACCCTTTTTCTTTCTGAGCACTCTTATTGTATAGCTCGAATCACCAACCAAGTGTACGTAAGGATTTTAGAAAGCATACACTTGCGAATTTTCAGGCTGGAGGTTGAAAAACTCTCAATTCAGTTTTATTTCTTACAATTCATCATGAAATCTCTTAATGAGCTTAATAAAGAATGAAATGTACACGAGTATTATACAAAACAAATAATTGGCTGAACAAAAGCTTTATTGCCAATGTTTGAAAAAATTAAAAGCAATACATACGAGAAAAATTCTACAAAATTTCTTTGCACATGTATACACATTTTCTCTCTTAATGTCCCCTTTTCCAATGAAATCCCTTGGATGCTTTGCACGAGCGCTTTCAAATGAATCTTCAAATTCACATTGTAGGACTTGCCCAAGAATCAAGTAATACTTGTAATTTTCAAACCTTATCAGATTAACATTGTTATTAGATATGACAAGATATTTTCCCTTTATTGAAGTATTTTTATGAATGCAGGGAAGGGGGGAAAACAAAAGAAATATACCCAGAGTCAGTAAGTAAGAATAAAAAAATCGCTATGCATGTCCTATGGGGGAACCCTTTTTGTGCCAAGGGTAGGCCTAGCATGAAAATGCAATCCTCTAAGGTAAGCACTATACCATACCTGACGGATCTGATCAACTCATTGAGTGAAAAATAATTTGAAAAATTTGGCCATTGGAGTGACGAAAGATTTGTCAAAATGAGGACAACGTCCGAATAGGTTGATCACCTTTGATTTGCAAAACGCATGGGTTTGACCTTGACGAACTCCTATCGAAGAGATTGGAATTCATTGACAAATTTCCTCAGTGAAGCATGAGTAAAAAACCCAACTGATTAAATAGTTGGATATAATGGATGGTTTTCTCAAAAATTGACTAGATTTCCCAATTTGGAATTCGATATCGAAACCCTAATTAGTCAAACGTGTTGAATGAAATTTATTTAAAATCGACCGCATTACCCTAAAAAGGGAAACGGGTCAAATGAATTGAGTAAAATTTAATTTATCCAAAATTAATCAGATCACCCTAAAAAGGGTAAATTGATCAAATAGATTGAACGAAACTTGATTTATTCAAAATCGGCTCGGTTGCCCTAAAAATGGGTAAATTGGCCAAATGAATGATTTATTCAAAAATGGGCCGAATGACCTTAAAAACGGTAAAGGGTAAATTGGTCAAAAGACCCTAAAAAAGGTAAATTGATCAAGTGACTTGACGATTTATTCAAAATTGAACAGATGATCCTAAAAAGGGTAAAATGGTCAAATGAATTGACGATTTATTCAAAATCGACCGAATGACCCTAAAAAGGGTAAATTGGTCAAATGATATTGATGATTTATTGAAGAATCGACCGGATGACCCTAAAAAAGGTAAATTGGTCAAATGAATTGAAATGAATTTATTCAAAAATGATTAGATTGTACTAAAATTGAATGAATTGAAAAAAAAAATGGATTGGATAAGATGGATGATTTGTTCAGAAAATCGATTGAATTATTCGCCCACTGGGTGGTTTCAGAAATCATTTACATGCCTTGGTCTATGAGCCTCTAAAATCAACAATTGGCCTCGTATATTTATCCGTCTCAACAATTGAGGAATCATTTGGGTGAATTTCTTCGAATTAATGTCCTTCGTGCAAGGGATTTTTACCAATTTGATAAAATGGCCAAAAAGTGATTATTAGATGCTCATATTCCAAAGATCACTCTATGAAAATGATCGGATCCTACCTTACCTTGTGCACTACCCCTTTGGATGGTACAAAATGTAAACGTGCAAGTCTCCTTGGATTAAGTATCCGAGACACAAGGTGGCTTATTCCTAGCACGGGATCCCCTAAATGGCATTCCCTTTCTAGGGTTTATGCATGATGCCAGTTTATTAAAGCGACGTAAATATGTGACAAATATGGCCTAAAAGACATAAATAATGCATCGAGGGGAAAAAAGGTCTAAAAATGAAATGTACTTATTGAAAATCAAATGCAATAACTGAAATTTAAACATGTGAGTCATCTAGTGGATAAGTCACTAAAAGAGTGCCAAAAGGCCTCTTATTGCTAAGGCACATGAATGCAATCCAAGAAAACAAAAGAATGGTTAGTGCAATTGATAGTACACATAACACATTGTAACAACAAGATAAAGCAATCAAAGAAGCAAAGCAATAAAAAGGAAAAAGGGGTTGGACCCCTCCCCTCGTGAATAGTGTCCCTAGCTCAGGATAAGGTCGACTCTACCCTAGGCAATCTAATATGGATGCATGAGGTTGGGGTTCGCTAATGCATCTAGACTCGATAAGCTCAGGTCCCCGAGCCTTCAGACTTAGAAACCAAGGGTCATCAATCCCAAGATTCTTTGTCGGTGGCTCGAGCGATTCCCCAAACACCGCTACGCACACATCGTGTCACGGCTACGTGTTTGAGTGAATCTCTCAAAACCTCAATCTTCGACCAAAAGCTAAAGGCTATCAACCAATAGCTTTAAGCGGAAGATTGAGTGACCCATTGGAACATGCTACACACACATCGTGTCGTGATCGCATGTCCAAGTGAGTCACCTAATCCTAATAGGGTGGAGTGGCGTGACAAGCCACTAAAGAAAAATAAAAGGGATAAAAGAAGTAAAGCGTATGCTCGTATGCTAGTGCTTGTTTGGAGGGGAAGGGTCAAGAACCAACGCGAGGCTCTAGGGTGACCCATACCTCCCAAAATGCAATGCAAGCGCGAGATAACAAGTAAATATTCATTCAAACATACATTCGTGAGTCGAGGGATTGGTTTGATTACGTACATAAGACAAAAGGTCCTAAAAATGAAAAAATGCAATCCTAATATCCAAATGCAATGCATAAAAAGGGTAGAAAAAGGAAACGAATGGCTAAGTCGAATGCTTGGACCCACTTAGGAAGTCCCCAGTGGAGTCGCCAACTGTCGCGCCCCACTTTTTTTGGAAAAAATAAAATAATTGTTTTTTTGTTGAATTTTATTGATTTGGGAAAAATGAATTTTGTTGATAAAAACAAAATGGGTCTAAATGGGACTTTTGAAAATGCGACGATTTGACCCAAGAAAAATAGTTCAAAAAGGGTTTTTATATGAAAAAATGGAGTCGCCACTTGGTATAGAGTTAGGGTGTACCAAGTCACCCAAAAAATGAAATTTTTAAAGAAAAAAAGTAAGAAAACCCTTTTTAAACGACTCCTAGTCCACGTAAAACAAAGAAAAAGGTTCGGGAGTCACATTTGACGAAGGGGAAGGCAAGGATAAAAATCCAAGGCACCCCTTCGACCTAACCAAGGCTAGTTGCGTGATTTAACCCTTATTTTCCTATATTTCCTACCCAAAGTATGTATTGCAAATTGGATATGACTAATGGATGAGAAATGCAATTTTAAGTCTAGAAATGTCTCTGATGAGGCTTTTGATCCCTTTCACATGAATTGTGAAGGTCAATAAGAAAAGACCTCATAGAAAATTATGAACGATGCAAATGAGGACTCAAATGAGAGTGTAAGTGTGCAAAGTGTAGGAAAAAGGTGCATGTGTGCAATTTGAAATTATTTGTGTGCAAATGAATAAAAATATAAATGCTTGTGTGCAAGTGAATGAAAATAGTAAATATATAAGTAAAATAGGTGCAATGTGTGAAGCGAAAAGTAAAGAAAGTGAATGAGTGTGTAAATATGACATGTGGATTTAAAATATATAATTAGTGAGGAAAATAGTGAGAAAATGATATGAAAATGCATGAACTTAGAGGAATGCATCAGGTCGGGTACGGGAATGACCTCTAGTTTTTGTGATTTTAATTTTCCCTTTGATTAGAAGGAAAAACTAGCGTGCTAAGGCTATTTTGAAGCCACACTCGCTCGTTTCCCTTACCCAAGGGGTTTCTCAGGCAAATGGACCCTATAACTAGCATGAAATGCAAAGGCCTAAAATGAAAGGGAAAAGGTTAGAGGGACATGCCAAATGCCATAAAAACTAAAAAAATGCATGAAATGTAGTGAACATGCAAACATGTACTAACGAGGGGAAATCCCTAAGGGTCTAGCGTTGGACTAGCCCATTCTACGAATTCCGACTAGCATTGGACTAGCGGAAACGTACATTCATCCATCACATTCATTTATAAATATAGAAAGCAAGTAGACATGCAAAATCACTTATAACACGTAGCACATAACACTTAGCATGCTCGACTAGATGCAATAGCTTAATAAAGCAAATTAACACATAGTAACTAAGCATGCAAGACAAATAAGACGATTAAAGCCCTAACTATTACATTTGCTAGCTAAAACAAAGAGGGAAGGGAAAATGGACCAAATTACTTGCTATGCCCTATCTATTACAGGCCAAGAGGTGTACACATACCCCATAAATGAAAATAAAAGAAAGATTTAAAAATGAAATAAAAGTAAATAAATGAAAGGCATTAATAAACATTTAAGAAAACCAAGTAGGCATGCAATTTTCATTTAGCAAGTTGGATCACATAGGGAGATACACGGAAAAGATAAAAGAAAGTATACCGTCCCCTTTTGTGGTGCTAATAAGTTGGAAAAGGTTCTAAATTGAAGCTACAACCACTAAACAAAGGATTAATGCACCAATTTAATAGTAAATCAAACAACACAAATTCTTCAAAAACAAAAATTAAAGAACCACTAATAACTATGAAATTGAACCATTAGATCTCTTTAGATAATCAAACAAGTCCATATTCATCAAATGAAATTCCAAGTTAAAAGGGAAAGGAAACTCGAAGGACCCAATTGATTAATCTTTTCAAATGCTTAGGCTATGGTAGAATAAGAAGGGACTTGAGGGGTTAAAGAGCTATTATAAGAACCCTTTTCATGCAAAAACATGCAACCTACGAAGGAGACTTGTTTCTTTAGTATATAAAAATCCTCCAAACACACACTAAACCCCTCGGAATACAGATTTTCCATCAACAAGGGTTTCAAAAAATGAAGAATCTTAACACCTCCTTAGGACCTTTTGAGAAGAAAATAGATGAAATAACATCAATAAAAGTAGACTGCAATAGATCCCTATTAAAATCAAGTTTGACCAATTCACTACTGTGAGTCAAGTATCTTTTTCCACTACACTCAAAGGAAGCAGGTAATAACAGCAAAAAAAAACAAAAGACAAGGTGCAGCAAACATTTTTAGGCAATTTACAAAATCCAGCTTTCAAACACAATCGAATCTAAACACAAGGCTTTAAACTAGGCGGCAAGCCATCATCCAAACAAATAGAAAGAAAAACTGAGCAAAATCCAGTGCAAACACAAATAAAGTACGTTTAGCAAGTTGAAAAATCTGGAACATATAAAACTGATTTGGCAAGTTGAAATGCATTTTCCAGCAAGTGCTTGGGCATGAATCCGAATTTACCTCGGTTGAATAATTATGTTAAGAGCTTACTATTTTTATTTCATTTTCTGGTTTGGACATGCTTATAAACTCTTAAATTCCTTATGCACGTATCAAGCTAGCATATGAATAATTCCAGCTCAGAAATCAAGTTCAAATAATATCCATAACCATCAAAATTTCCAGAAATTTTTCTGTTTGGTCCGGATGATCTTGCCTTAAGGCAGATTGCACTTTTGAATTTTTATTTCCCTGTTTTAAAACTTACTAGTCAACTACATGCAGGCCTAATTAACTTGTCATTACTAGTTAATCAGGATTAAGGCTCCAAAACAGAAAAACTAAACCGAATGAGGCTACATTAGCAAGATAACCTCTCGGCAGTCACTTTCCATCAAAACAAAATTTCCTTAGCTTTTTATTTCTTCATCCGGCTTCATGAAATGATCATGCAAGGCCTTAATCCTAATAATCATCCAAAATCCAGTTAGTCCAGCTCCATTTCATGCTCAGATTATCACAGGGAATCAGAAATAAAATTGCATTTTCATCTCAGCTCTCGGCTGGAACATCAACATCCAAAACAGAAATTTCTAATGGCTTAATATCATCATCCGACTGCCTAACCTCACATGCATACTACTAGATGACTTAAACTTCTTGGTTTTGATTAGTTAGACACTTAATCCAACTCAGATTGTCGCATAAAGTCAGAAATAAAAACTACAATTCCAAGCAAGCTCCTCGGCAGAAATGTTTTTAACCAAAACAGAAATTTTCCACAGCTTTGGTTTCATCATCTAATTACCCAAATTAACACATGCAAGGTCACGGCTGGCTTAAACTACCTCTGATTATCCATTTTTAGTCCAGAATAATTTACCTCAAAGCAAGCTAAGACCACACACGAAAATCTGAAAAATTTCTGCTCCCTTTCGGCTCTCACGCACGCGACAGGTTTGCTGGTTCTGGTTTGGTGTAGCGGCTTCAACTGGTGGAGGTGGAATGTTGGAGTTGCTGGAAACGGTTGCAGCTGGTTGAAGTTTTGCTCACGGTTTCTCTCTGCCTTTCTTCCAGCTCACGGTCAGAACAAAACGGACAGAAGATTTCAACTCACGTTTCCTCCCTTGCTCTCGGATGCCTCACGATGAAAAAATGAAGTGCCGTGGTTTGCGGTGTAGGAATCCAAAGGAAGAGGGATGGTTCCGTGGTTTTGAGTCTAGAAGTGGTTGAGTGTTGTGTTGGTAGTGCATTTTTGATTGGTTGAATGGTGCGGTGCTGAAGCTTCTGTCCGAGGAGCTGTTTGTGCAGAGAAGGAATTAACATTTGTGGTTTGTGTCAGTGAAAATGAAGGAATGGTATCGTGTCTTGTGGTTGTGGAATGAAATGTGAAGTAGAGTGATTGATGTGGTGCCGTGGTTATGGAGATGTTTTTTTTTATTTTTTTATCTTAATTATTTAACAAAAATAATAGTAAAACTAAATAATAATAAAAACAACAATTTTAATTACAAACACATCGAAATAAACAAACTAAAAATAACAAAATTACCATTTTCGATCTTTTCTTTCATTTTTCATCATTTCTCATCATTTTTTTTTTCAAAATAAATTAACAAAAATAAACCAAAATGCCAAAAAATTAAATTTGAACGTATTTTGTGAACAATTTTCCTTTTTTTCTCTTTTTCCATGATTTTTCTACGTTAAAACTTAAAAATTAAAATAGAAACTAGAAACTAAAAAAACTAAAAGCAACCACGACAAATGAGAATAAAAAGTAAAAGAAATTACACCAAAAATTTGGTGTCTACA
>NW_020863219.1:0-20032 GCF_003713205.1 Coffea eugenioides | reverse complement strand
GAAAACGGCAAAAAGGGGCACGCGCGCGCGCGCGGAACGGCAAACGGGACGGCCAAATCTGCCATCTCAAACCGTTTTGGTCGAAAGTTAGGCTAGGGGTATCGGATCAAGGTGAGAGAGACACCGTTTCGAAGCTATGAGAAAGGGCTACAATTTTCGTGAAGACACCTTAACCTAGATCTGAATAGGTATAGGTCAAAAAGGCACGAAATAGTGCCAGCCGTTTCATGGCGGGTTACCAAACAGGCCCTGTTTACAAGGCCGTACCTCACGGCTCAAAAATCGAAATCAAGAAATTCCAGAGGCGTTAGAAAGCTGAGACATAAGGCTAAAACTTTGATGTTTTGGCTAAGACCTGAATCCATTCAGAACAGAACGAAAATCGAGTGTCAAAATACCCGTCAGAACTGTCCAAATACAAGGCAGTTCTGACGATCGATATTGTTTTGATCATAACAGAGGCTACGGAACTCGGATTTCGACGTACTTTATACCGTTTCGAAGCTGAGACCAAGATCTAAATTTCTTATGAAGGATTCGACACCCAGATCGTACGGGATCAAAACGGAAAAATGCACGGCAGAAACTGAAATTCAAAACGTACACAAACGGACGTCTAAAACAGGTCTGAGGGTTTTGTCTATAACTCAGAATACATTAATCCGTTTGACCTGCAATTTTACAGGTAGATTCAGCACTTAAAAGGCTACAACGTTGAAGAAGGCCACTTAACCCAGTTTCGAGTATAACTAGGTCAAAACTGTAAGATACTAAACCAGAATCGTAAAACAGGTGAACAAACCGTAACTTGGTACAAACAGCATAACTCAGCCTACTTAAGTCCAAATTCAGAAATTCCAAAGGCATACGAAAGCTTAGAAACAGGGATACATTTAATCAGAAGACTGGAACGACCAATTCTGAATAAATCCTATCCAAAATCACCAATTACAAGTGCAGTTCTTACATTCGGACAAAACCAGAACAGCAAGGGTATTTTCGATATTTCTCATGCTACGTTACTCCGATTGACCTGAAATTTTACAGGCACCTATAAAATGTCATTCCCTACAACTTTCATGTTTTAAGCCAAGGCCAATTAGGCCTCTATCTAGGACTAAAATTTTCGGACAGAATGAAGAACCAAGAAACCCCAATTTTCCAGATTTCATTCAAAACAGAAATTACTTGCAATCTTCCACTTTTTCCACCATCTAGCATCATTACATACCATTTCCAACCATCATATATAGCCACACAATCATGCTTATATTAAAACAGAAAAAATCCCAATAAATATAAAACTTCACTAAATCATCCACAAATCAAGATATAAGCCATAATCTTTCATCTCTTAACACCACTAAGCATGAATTAAGCTTCATTAGGTGAAGGAGAGAGTTCATTCATTACTCACCTAGTAAAACAAGAGAGAGGGAGTTGCTTGTCACCTTAGCTTCCACAAACACTTCACCAATCAACTTACTAATACCAAATGATGAGGTTTTATGGAAGGAATTCAAGATTAACCGGTTAGTTTATGAGATTGAGCAAGATTAGGACAAGGAATTGAGAGAGATTTTTCTTTCTTCCTTTGGAGAGAATTTCGGCCAAGAGAGAGAAAAGAATGAGGAAGATTAAGCTTCATTTGTCTTATAAGAAGGTTGGAAAAATAAGAATTAATTCTAGCCACAAGTTTGGTTAACACTTGGTTGAATCACAACCACACAATTTTCTCTCTCTTGTTGCATTTTGAACCACTAATTTTCGGCCAATAAGAAGCTAAGAGGGGGAAGATATTTTGTTCTATTAGTGAGAAACTTGTATAGCAAGTAAGTGGTGGTCAAATGGTGCGTTCAATCGGTAATGCGCGGGACCCGCCGGTTCGCGCCGTTTTTTCTTAAAACACACGTACTAGGGTTTTTTTACTTCCTATTCACTAACCTTATCTTATTGCTCCTAATCATATTTTATTTCTCACTTAAAAGTCACCTTTAATCACCAAATTTGATCCTTGCTCCGTTCCGAAAATTCATCCGGCGAAAAATCGCGAAAACCCTAATTTACTCCAATCTTGAAAACGAAGAGTGAAACCCTACTTTCTAGGTTTATTTACACTTATTGTGGAGTACTTGAGTAGGAGGATCATATTAAATAAATAATTTTCAAATAAAAGGAATTTTAAGAAAAGTGTGATGAATTTTACAATTCCATATAATAAAATTAGGGTTTTGAGTCAAATATAAGGGATTTAAACATGGTCACAAGTAAACTTGGGTTTTGATTAAAATTTTAGGGTTTCTAGTCTTTTAAAATAAAATAAGGTTTTAAATCAACCCCAAAGAAATAACTTTAGTATCTTCCTTGAAACAAAATAATGTTTTAAAATAAAATGAACTAAAGAAACCGTAAAACAATAGCATCTTAAAAGTTGGGGTGTCACAATCTCCCCCACTTAGGACAATTTCGTCCTCGAAATTGCAATCAACGAGCTAAGGGTTGAAAAACTCGAAATAATCAAAAGATCAAAAGGTGTACATATATATACAAGTCACGCCAAAATGTACGCAATATAATGCACCATATACACCAAGAGACATTTCAAGTTAGACAAAGCCAAGTGCAGCAAGTACTATAGATGCAGGTATTAACATACCACAAGTAAATGACATGTAGGGACAATACAAGGGCAAATGAAAGAAACGCGACTTGTCGTCCCACACTCAGTGAAAACCACCCTCGTCCGGTTTCTTACTCCACTTCCCAAGGTGCCCGTTGATGTCTTGTACTCACTCTAGCCGGACAAAGCCTGTTCATATTCCCAAAATGCAAGTCTCAAATACTTAACAGCGCCTAAACTTTGGAGTACTCAGGCACAAGAATCCGAAATAAGATAATTCACATCTCGAGCTGCAGTCCCAAGAGTAAACTATCTACAATCGAAATTCCTACCCGACATACCTATCTATGATCCTTAGATACCATGAAAGAGATTTAAGGCCTATAACATTTATGATCCATAATTTATGCTCGAACGAACACTTAGTCCTTCATACTTATTTACCACTTAGTCCAGGGTCACTCCGCGCAGAAACCACGCAAAACAGGCTCTAGGTTTTATCCCTCAATTGCTTAACTTTCAAATCACATCGAATCCCACAGTCCGGCATCCTAAACTTCAAGCCTAGGATACACTACAGGAATCTGAAGCCTAAGCTCTGATACCAACTGTGACGACCCCACTTCTCCCAAGGGCGAACCCAAGGGTATCGGCGGGCCGCCTGCCTAGCTCGCGCCAGGACTCAAAACTTAAAGTTCGAAAGAGCACTAAATACAATATATACAAACCCAAAAGAGTTATAATTACATTCTCCAAAAGTATCGAGTCAAACCACCAAAACAAAAACAAACATCCTAACTGTTCAACTAATACAAGCCAAACTAACTATACTAGTATACGAGCCAAAAGTCCCCGCGTCGGCCCCTGCTAAGGAAAACAAAAGGAATGGGGTAAGCTATATGCTTAGTAAGTAAACAGGGGCGAAAGCGTAAATTTCACGTAACAGTTACACAATAAGAGTAAAGCAAAAGCAGAAAAGTAACATCACATGATAAGGATACAGGTGGCTCCAAAGCCAAGTTGTTGCCATGCGTGACCTCCTGTCGACACTCCGTCGACCATACATAAGGTCCGTAGAACTCCACTTGTACACCCACCGAACACCTTATCACCCTCACTGGCCAGTCACCTCACAAACTTGCCCGGGCGAACGAAATTGAACTTGCTGCGCAAGCTCGGTTCACAAACTTGGTCACCTTCTCGGTGAACCGGATTTACAAAATTGGTTCATAACATGAACCTACAAACTTGGGTCACAAAATTGAGCTTGAGTCACAAGCTCGGGTCACAAAATTGGTTCACATACTCAGCGAACCGGGTTCACAAACTTGGTGACCTCAAACCAAGTTGGACTGACTTCGACCAAGCCCTAACCGGCTCGAATAGTCCATCTAGGTATTGAGTTCAACCTCAAACTCACAAAATTCACAAAATTATTCAAAAGTCACCCTGAGCCACCAGCTCAAGGGTTTTAGTTCCAAAATTGCTCATCTACATAAGCCATGTACAAATATGTGTGCAAATTAGGGTTTAGAGCGAGTGCGATAAAGTACACCCTCGTCTAAGTACCCTCTTCATACATATCGAAACACATAAGCAACTAACATACAAAAGCGGCCTGAATACTTACCCAAAAGACAAAAGTAGTACAAAAGCGGAAATCACTTCGTTTGTTGGCTAGTAGTGGGCCCCATCGGCCCCACCTAGTTCACCACCGTCTGAAATCGAAGATTGTGTCACAATATATCACAAACGGCTACTAACATACGTAAAACAAGCAAAACGGCAAAATTGGCACGCGCAAGTGCGAAAACGGCAAAAAGGGGCACACGCGCGCGCGCGGAACGGCAAACGGGACGGCCAAATCTGCCATCTCAAACCGTTTTGGTCGAAAGTTAGGCTAGGGGTATCGGATCAAGGTGAGAGAGACACCGTTTCGAAGCTATGAGAAAGGGCTACAATTTTCGTAAAGACACCTTAACCTAGATCTGAATAGGTATAGGTCAATAGTGCCAGCCGTTTCATGGCGGGTTACCAAACAGGCCCTGTTTACAAGGCCGTACCTCACGGTTCAAAAATCGAAATCAAGAAATTCCAGAGGCGTTAGAAAGCTGAGACATAAGGCTAAAACTTTGATGTTTTGGCTAAGACCTGAATCCATTCAGAACAGAACGAAAATCGAGTGTCAAAATACCCGTCAGAACTGTCCAAATACAAGGCAGTTCTGACGATCGATATTGTTTTGATCATAACAGAGGCTACGGAACTCGGATTTCGACGTACTTTATACCGTTTCGAAGCTGAGACCAAGATATAAATTTCTTATGAAGGATTCGACACCCAGATCGTACGGGATCAAAACGGAAAAATGCACGGCAGAAACTGAAATTCAAAACGTACACAAACGGACGTCTAAAACAGGTCTGAGGGTTTTGTCTATAACTCAGAATACATTAATCCGTTTGACCTGCAATTTTACAGGTAGATTCAACACTTAAAAGGCTACAACGTTGAAGAAGGCCACTTAACCCAGTTTCGAGTATAACTAGGTCAAAACTGTAAGATACTAAACCAGAATCGTAAAACAGGTGAACAAACCGTAACTTGGTACAAACAGCATAACTCAGCCTACTTAAGTCCAAATTCAGAAATTCCAAAGGCATACGAAAGCTTAGAAACAGGGATACATTTCATCAGAAGACTGGAACGACCAATTCTGAATAAATCCTATCCAAAATCACCAATTACAAGTGCAGTTCTTACATTCGGACAAAACCAGAACAGCAAGGGTATTTTCGATATTTCTCATGCTACGTTACTCCGATTGACCTGAAATTTTACAGGCACCTATAAAATGTCATTCCCTACAACTTTCATGTTTTAAGCCAAGGCCAATTAGGCCTCTATCTAGGACTAAAATTTTCGGACAGAATGAAGAACCAAGAAACCCCAATTTTCCAGATTTCATTCAAAACAGAAATTACTTGCAATCTTCCACTTTTTCCACCATCTAGCATCATTACATACCATTTCCAACCATCATATATAGCCACACAATCATGCTTATATTAAAACAGAAAAAATCCCAATAAATATAAAACTTCACTAAATCATCCACAAATCAAGATATAAGCCATAATCTTTCATCTCTTAACACCACTAAGCATGAATTAAGCTTCATTAGGTGAAGGAGAGAGTTCATTCATTACTCACCTAGTAAAACAAGAGAGAGGGAGTTGCTTGTCACCTTAGCTTCCACAAACACTTCACCAATCAACTTACTAATACCAAATGAAGAGGTTTTATGGAAGGAATTCAAGATTAACCGGTTAGTTTATGAGATTGAGCAAGATTAGGACAAGGAATTGAGAGAGATTTTTCTTTCTTCCTTTGGAGAGAATTTCGGCCAAGAGAGAGAAAAGAATGAGGAAGATTAAGCTTCATTTGTCTTATAAGAAGGTTGGAAAAATAAGAATTAATTCTAGCCACAAGTTTGGTTAACACTTGGTTGAATCACAACCACACAATTTTCTCTCTCTTGTTGCATTTTGAACCACTAATTTTCGGCCAATAAGAAGCTAAGAGGGGGAAGATATTTTGTTCTATTAGTGAGAAACTTGTATAGCAAGTAAGTGGTGGTCAAATGGTGCGTTCAATCGGTAATGCGCGGGACCCGCCGGTTCGCGCCGTTTTTTCTTAAAACACACGTACTAGGGTTTTTTTACTTCCTATTCACTAACCTTATCTTATTGCTCCTAATCATATTTTATTTCTCACTTAAAAGTCACCTTTAATCACCAAATTTGATCCTTGCTCCGTTCCGAAAATTCATCCGGCGAAAAATCGCGAAAACCCTAATTTACTCCAATCTTGAAAACGAAGAGTGAAACCCTACTTTCTAGGTTTATTTACACTTATTGTGGAGTACTTGAGTAGGAGGATCATATTAAATAAATAATTTTCAAATAAAAGGAATTTTAAGAAAAGTGTGATGAATTTTACAATTCCATATAATAAAATTAGGGTTTTGAGTCAAATATAAGGGATTTAAACATGGTCACAAGTAAACTTGGGTTTTGATTAAAATTTTAGGGTTTCTAGTCTTTTAAAATAAAATAAGGTTTTAAATCAACCCCAAAGAAATAACTTTAGTATCTTCCTTGAAACAAAATAATGTTTTAAAATAAAATGAACTAAAGAAACCGTAAAACAATAGCATCTTAAAAGTTGGGGTGTCACATCTAGTATGGCCACATGTATAGAATCTTCTTGAACATTCTCTGATGTGGCCACATGTACAGAATCTTCTTGATTATTCCTATTACTATCATTCCTTCTTCCTTCTTCAACAACAGCAAAATGAGGCAGATTATATGTTATTCGATGAATGAAGAACACATCAACTAACCCATATATCATCTCTAATTTAGCCAATTCAGCAGCATCATTCTCCTGCAACATATACACTAATCTATCCGCATATTTCTACCAGGAATCAGGAAGTAGTAGCCCACTGTAAAAGGCTCAAATTCAAGTTTATTAGCTACATTGTCCAACTTACACAGAGACCATTTTCCGAATCACAACCATCAACTATGTCAACCGAACCCTGTGACGCCCCGAAAAGTATGAGTGCGAGAACCCGAAAATTTTCTAATTTTCTAGGGTTTCTTTTATTTAATCGCCCGCTTTTTTAACAGTTTCTTTATTAGAAAAATTCCCCAGATAAAGTTTATGAGCAAAGATAGTTTTAAAATGATTTTTCTAGTATCGGTTAGTTTTTGAGAAATTACGAGCGTATTTTGGACGTGGGACCCGCTAGTGCGGTAAATGCATTATATTTTTGACAACTTGTTGGAATTTTGTATTAAGTGATATTATTTTACAAAGTGTTAAGATATTTGTATTGGAGAGACAAAAAGATAAGTTTTAAACCTAAAGGTGACAAGTGTCACCATAAGATTTAGTCTTGAGTTTGACTACTATTCATAACTTTACCATTTAATTAAAATTGGCCAAAAATCTCTTCATTTTGCAAGCTTCTTGGCCGAAGTCTCTTGCTCAAAAAAGGGAAGAAAAGCTCTCAATTTTCTAGTCTCCAATCTTGCCCAATCTTTCAATTAAACCGATTAATCTCCCATTTACTCCATAAAACCTCTTAGTTTGGTGGAGTTGAGCTTGGTTGTGAAGTTGTTTGGAAAGCTAAGGTGGCTAGTTGCTCTATCTCTTGTATTGCTAAGGTGAGTTGTGAAAAACCACCCTCCTCCCTTAATTGATGCTTAAATCATGATTAGTGGTGGTATGAGATGCAATATTATGGATTATTCTTGATTTGTGGTTGAAGTGATGAAGTTTTATTATTTTTGGGGATTTTTCTGTTTTAATATGAGCATGATTGTGTGGCTATCTATGATGATTGGAAATGGTATATAATGACTCTAGAAGGTGGAAAAAGTGGATAATTGCAACCAATTTCTGATTTGGAAGAAATTGTAGAAAGTTAGGGTTTGATGTTCTTCATTCTGCCCGAATTTATAGCTCCTAGTTAGAGGCCGAATTAGCCTTGGATTAAAACATTAAAGTTGTAGCCAATGACATTTTAGAGGAACCTACAAAATTTCAGGTCAATCGGAGTAGCGTAGAATGAGAAAAGTCGAAATTACCCTTGCTGTCCTGGTTTTACCCGAATGTAAGAATTGCGACTGTAATTGGTTGTTTTGGCTGGACTTTCTTCCGAATTGGTTATTGAGGCCTTCTGATGAAATGTATCCCTGTTTCTTAGCTTTCAGCTGGTTTTGGAATTTCTGGATTTGGACTTAGGTAACCTGATTTATGATGTTTCCGCTAGAATACGTTCTGTGAATCTGTTTTTGTGATTCCGGTGTAGTATCTTGCATTTTTGACCTGGTTACACTCGAAACTGGGTTGAGTGACCTTCTGTAATATTGTAACCCTATCTCTTAGATTCAAAACGGTGAATCTTTCACCTTCATCCGATAATCGTAGTGCCTTTGGTGCCATTACCGCAAAATGACGTCAAAAACTATTTTTCTGGTTTTGAGCTTAACTTTCATTTCCGGACTTTTCCCTAGCTTGACTTGTACTAGTAATACTTGGAGCTTGCTGAATGACTATTGGAATGAACTTGTTGTTGTGTGTGTACCTTTGGGACTGGCTGAGGAAATAATGAAGCCATGATGGCTGGAAAAGTTAGCAAATTCAGGGGAAGTGCTGTCCGAACTTTGAAGGGATTGTTTGCATTGAGTTTGATATCTAAGACTTGGAATTGAGCAAGGCAATGTTATATGATGGATGATTTCTGAGCCATGGAGGTGAATGACCTCAAATTATTTCTAAAGTTATTTATGAACCGTTTCCTATATTATTTACTTTTGAACTGTTTCCAAAGTTACTTTTGAACTGTTTTCTTGCATTATTTACTTTTGAACTGTTTCCAAAGTTACTTTTCAACTGTTTTCTTGCATTATTTACTTTTGAACTGTTTTCAAAGTTACTTTTGAACTGTTTTCTTGCATTATTTACTTTTGAACTGTTTTCTTACATATCATGCGTGCTTACATGTGAGTGTTCCTTGTTTGCTATATTCCTTGACTTATTGGCTTGTTATTATTGATTGATAATGTGTTAAGTGCTTTTAATGATTTTCAAAACGTGCTTTCTAGGCGAGGGTGTACTTTATCGCACTCGACCTAAATACCTGTACCATTTTTCAAGGATTTAATGATTGAAATGCTACTTGCGCATGAATGTAAGCCTTTTGGGCTGAACTGGCCATTGCCCCTTGTTACCGGTCGCCTCGAGCCAGAAGCGGACTCGATCGGGCGATTAGGGACCTGAGTGAACGTTTTGGTATACTCGAGTATTACCTTGAAGTCTGGTGGAGCCCGGCCAATGTTTGGGAAGGGGGTGAATGAAATGCATGATCAAATGTGCGGGGATTTCATTTAAAGAAAAAACAAACAAATGCTTTTCAAAAGATTGAAGGAAGGAGGAAATGTCAGGAGAATGAGCGCGTGCGTGGGAATATTTGGCTCCATGTGGGCCCGTATCCTTTTCATGAATGTTACTATCGCTTTCCATTGTAAATGTTTCTTGAATTATTGATACTCCATATTTAATGTCTTGTAAATGTTGTAATTGTTTCTAGACTTATCATTTGATTTATGACATCATTGAAATGAACTATTGTGAAACTGATTTGATTACTGATTTTCTGGTTACTCGCAGAGCTTTTAGCTCACCCCAAAAACTATTTTATTCCCCTCCACAGGGCTCGTGGCGAAGGAAGGCTTGTTGTGATTTTATTGTTGTGGAATTCCTCTGGTATAATAATTGGGATCATGGATCAGAGTGGCACAGTGGAAGCATGGACTCTTCGCTTTTGATATGTAAATGTTGGAACATTTGATGTAATATTTGAGATTTATATTGTAATTTATTTGAGGAATGTAGTGAACGACTGAGTTCCGGCGAGAGGTGGGCAGGCGGTCGCCTTAGGGTGAGGTGGGGCTGTCACAGTTGGTATCAGAGCTTAGGCTTCAGATCACTGTAGTGTATCCTAGGCTTGAAGTTTAGGATGCCGGACTGTGGGTTTGATTTGACTCTTCGTGTCTGCTTGGAATGCTTGAGAGATTTTTTTGCGGGATGTCTTGACTTGATTGGTGCAAGAGGGAATGTCGAGGACGACATTCTTTTAAGGAGGGGAGATTGTGACGCCCCGAAAAGTATGAGTGCGAGAACCCGAAAATTTTCTAATTTTCTAGGGTTTCTTTTATTTAATCGCCCGCCTTTTCTACAGTTTCTTTATTAGAAAAATTCCCCAGATAAAGTTTATGAGCAAAGATAGTTTTAAAATGATTTTTCTAGTATCGGTTAGTTTTTGAGAAATTACGAGCGTATTTTGGACGTGGGACCCGCTAGTGCGGTAAATGCATTATATTTTTGACAACTTGTTGGAATTTTGTATTAAGTGATATTATTTTACAAAGTGTTAAGATATTTGTATTGGAGAGACAAAAAGATAAGTTTTAAACCTAAAGGTGACAAGTGTCACCATAAGATTTAGTCTTGAGTTTGACTACTATTCATAACTTTACCATTTAATTAAAATTGGCCAAAAATCTCTTCATTTTGCAAGCTTCTTGGCCGAAGTCTCTTGCTCAAAAAAGGGAAGAAAAGCTCTCAATTTTCTAGTCTCCAATCTTGCCCAATCTTTCAATTAAACCGATTAATCTTCCATTTACTCCATAAAACCTCTTAGTTTGGTGGAGTTGAGCTTGGTTGTGAAGTTGTGTGGAAAGCTAAGGTGGCTAGTTGCTCTATCTCTTGTATTGCTAAGGTGAGTTGTGAAGAACCACCCTCCTCCCTTAATTGATGCTTAAATCATGATTAGTGGTGGTATGAGATGCAATATTATGGATTATTCTTGATTTGTGGTTGAAGTGATGAAGTTTTATTATTTTTGGGGATTTTTCTGTTTTAATATGAGCATGATTGTGTGGCTATCTATGATGATTGGAAATGGTATATAATGACTCTAGAAGGTGGAAAAAGTGGATAATTGCAACCAATTTCTGATTTGGAAGAAATTGTAGAAAGTTAGGGTTTGATGTTCTTCATTCTGCCCGAATTTATAGCTCCTAGTTAGAGGCCAAATTGGCCTTGGCTTAAAACATGAAAGTTGTAGCCAATGACATTTTAGATGTGCCTACAAAATTTCAGGTCAACCGGAGTAGCGTAGAATGAAAAAAGTCGAAATTACCCTTGCTGTCCTGGTTTTACCGGAATGTAAGAATTGCGACTGTAATTGGTTGTTTTTGCTTGAATTTCTTTTGAATTGGTTGTTGAGGCCTTATGATTAAATGTAGCCCTGTTTCTTAGATTTCAGATGGTTTTGGAATTTCTGGATTTGGACTTAGGTAGCCTGATTTATGATGTTTCCGCTAGAATGCGTTCTGTGAATCTGTTTTTGTGATTCCGGTGTAGTATCGTGCATTTTTGACCTGGTTACACTCGAAACTGGGTTGAGTGACCTTCTGTAATATTGTAGCCCTATCTCTTAGCTTCGAAACGGTGAATCTTTCACCTTCATCCGATAATCGTAGTGCCTTTGGTGCCATTACCGCAAAATGACGTCAAAAACTATTTTTCTGGTTTTGAGCTTAACTTTCATTTCCGGACTTTTCCCTAGCTTGACTTGTACTAGTACTACTTGGAGCTTGCTGAATGACTATTGGATGAACTTGTTGTTGTGTGTGTACCTTTGGGACTGGCTGAGGAAATAATGAAGCCATGATGGCTGGAAAAGTTAGCAAATTCAGGGGAAGTGCTGTCCGAACTTTGAAGGGATTTCTTTGCATTGAGTTTGTGATCTAAGACTTGGATTTGAGCAAAGCAATGTTATATGATGGATGATTTCTGAGCCATGGAGGTGAGTGACCTCAAACTATTTCTAAAGTTATTTACGAACCGTTTCCTGTTTTGAACTGTTTCCGAAGTTACTTTTGAACTGTTTTCTTGTATTATTTACTTTTGAACTGTTTCCAAAGTTACTTTTGAACTGTTTTCTTCCATTATTTACTTTTGAACTGTTTCCAAAGTTACTTTTGAACTGTTTTCTTGCATTATTTACTTTTGAACTGTTTTCAAAGTTACTTTTGAACTGTTTTCTTGCATTCTTTACTTTTGAACTGTTTTCTTGCATATCATGCGTGCTTACATGTGAGCATTCCTTGTTTGCTATATTCCTTGACTTATTGGCTTGTTATTATTGATTGATAATGTGTTAAGTGCTTTTAATGATTTCCAAAACGAGCTTTCTAGGCGAGAGTGTACTTTATCGCACTCGACCTAAATACCTGTACCATTTTCAAGGATTTAATGATTGAAATGCTACTTGCGCATGAATGTAAGCCTTTTGGCCTGAACTGGCCATTGCCCCTTGTTACCGGTCGTCTCGAGCCAGAAGCGGACTCGGTCGGGCGATTAGGGACCCGGGTGAACGTTTTGGTATACTCGAGTATTACCTTGAAGTCTGGTGGAGCCCGGCCAATGGCTGGGAAGGGGGTGAATGAAATGCATGATCAAATGTGCGGGGATTTCATTTAAAGAAAAAAAAAACAAATGCTTTTCAAAAGATTGAAGGAAGGAGGAAATGTCAGGAGAATGAGCGCGCGCGGGAATATTTGGCTCCATGTGGGCCCGTATCCTTTTCATGAATGTTACTATCGCTTTCCACTGTAAATGTTTCTTGAATTATTGATACTCCATATTTAATGTCTTGTAAATGTTGTAATTGTTTCTGGACTTATCATTTGATTTATGACATCATTGATTTATGACATCATTGAAATGAACTATTGTGAAACCGATTTGATTACTGATTTTTCTGGTTACTCGCTGAGCTTTTATCTCACCCCAAAAACTATTTTATTCCCCTCCACCGGGCTCGTGGCGAAGGAAGGCTTGTTGTGATTTTATTGTTGTGGAATTCCTCTGGTATAATAATTGGGATCATGGATCAGAGTGGCGCAGTGGAAGCATGGACGCTTCGCTTTTGATATGTAAATGTTGGAACATTTGATGTAATATTTGAGATTTATATTGTAATTTATTTGAGGAATGTAGTGAACGACTGAGTCCCGGCGAGAGCTGGGCAGGCGGTCCGCTGAACCCTCTGGTTCGCCTTAGGGTGAGGTGGGGCTGTCACAGTTTGTATCAGAGCTTAGGCTTCAGATCTCTGTAGTGTATCCTAGGCTTGAAGTTTAGGATGCCGGACTGTGGGTTTGATTTGACTCTTCGTGTCTGCTTGGAATGCTTGAGAGATTTTTTTGCGGGATGTCTTGACTTGATTGGTGCAAGAGGGAATGTCGAGGACGACATTCTTTTAAGGAGGGGAGATTGTGACGCCCCGAAAAGTATGAGTGCGAGAACCCGAAAATTTTCTAATTTTCTAGGGTTTCTTTTATTTAATCGCCCGCCTTTTCTACAGTTTCTTTATTAGAAAAATTCCCCAGATAAAGTTTATGAGCAAAGATAGTTTTAAAATGATTTTTCTAGTATCGGTTAGTTTTTTAGAAATTACGAGCGTATTTTGGACGTGGGACCCGCTAGTGCGGTAAATGCATTATATTTTTGACAACTTGTTGGAATTTTGTATTAAGTGATATTATTTTACAAAGTGTTAAGATATTTGTATTGGAGAGACAAAAAGATAAGTTTTAAACCTAAAAGGTGACAAGTGTCACCATAAGATTTAGTCTTGAGCTTGACTACTGTTCACAACTTTACCATTTAATTAAAATTGGCCAAAAATCTCTTCATTTTGCAAGCTTCTTGGCCGAAGTCTCTTGCTCAAAAAAGGGAAGAAAAGCTCTCAATTTTCTAGTCTCCAATCTTGCCCAATCTTTCAATTAAACCGATTAATCTTCCATTTACTCCATAAAACCTCTTAGTTTGGTGGAGTTGAGCTTGGTTGTGAAGTTGTTTGGAAAGCTAAGGTGGCTAGTTGCTCTATCTCTTGTATTGCTAAGGTGAGTTGTGAAGAACCACCCTCCTCCCTTAATTGATGCTTAAATCATGATTAGTGGTGGTATGAGATGCAATATTATGGATTATTCTTGATTTGTGGTTGAAGTGATGAAGTTTTATTATTTTTGGGGATTTTTCTGTTTTAATATGAGCATGATTGTGTGGCTATCTATGATGATTGGAAATGGTATATAATGACTCTAGAAGGTGGAAAAAGTGGATAATTGCAACCAATTTCTGATTTGGAAGAAATTGTAGAAAGTTAGGGTTTGATGTTCTTCATTCTGCCCGAATTTATAGCTCCTAGTTAGAGGCCGAATTGGCCTTGGCTTAAAACATGAAAGTTGTAGCCAATGACATTTTAGAGGTGCCTACAAAATTTTTCAGGTCAACCGGAGTAGCGTAGAATGAGAAAAGTCGAAATTACCCTTGCTGTCCTGGTTTTACCCGAATGTAAGAATTGCGACTGTAATTGGTTGTTTTGGCTGGAATTGCTTCCGAATTGGTTGTTGAGGCCTTATGATGAAATGTAGCCCTGTTTCTTAGCTTTCAGCTGGTTTTGGAATTTCTGGATTTGGACTTAGGTAGCCTGATTTATGATGTTTCCGCTAGAATGCGTTCTGTGAATCTGTTTTTGTGATTCCGGTGTAGTATCTTGCATTTTTTACCTGGTTACACTTGAAACTGGGTTGAGTGACCTTCTGAAATATTGTACCCCTATCTCTTAGCTTCGAAACGGTGTATCTTGTACCTTCATCCGGTAATCGTAGTGCCTTTGGTGCCATTACCGCAAAATGACGTCAAAAACTATTTTTCTGGTTTTGAGCTTAACTTTCATTTCCGGACTTTTCCCTAGCTTGACTTGTACTAGTACTACTTGGAGCTTGCTGAATGACTATTGGATGAACTTGTTGTTGTGTGTGTACCTTTGGGACTGGCTGAGGAAATAATGAAGCCATGATGGCTGGAAAAGTTAGCAAATTCAGGGGACGTGCTGTCCGAACTTTGAAGGGATTTGTTTGCATTGAGTTTGTGATCTAAGACTTGGATTTGAGCAAGGCAATGTTATATGATGGATGATTTCTGAGCCATGGAGGTGAGTGACCTCAAACTATTTCTAAAGTTATTTATGAACCGTTTCCTGCATTATTTACTTTTGAACTGTTTCTAAAGTTATTTATGAATCGTTTCTTGCATTATTTACTTTTGAACTGTTTCCAAAGTTACTTTTGAACTGTTTTCTTGCATTATTTAGTTTTGAACAGTTTTCTTGCATATCATGCGTGCTTACATGTGAGTGTTCCTTGTTTGCTATATTCCTTGACTTATTGGCTTGTTATTATTGATTGATAATGTGTTAAGTGCTTTTAATGATTTCCAAAACGAGCTTTCTAGGCGAGGGTGTACTTTATCGCACTCGACCTAAATACCTGTACCATTTTCAAGGATTTAATTATTGAAATGCTACTTGCGCATGAATGTAAGCCTTTTGGGCGGAACTGGCCATTGCCCCTTGTTACCGGTCGTCTCGAGCCAGAAGCGGACTCGGTCGGGCGATTAGGGACCTGGGTGAACGTTTTGGTATACTCGAGTATTACCTTGAAGTCTGGTGGAGCCCGGCCAATGGCTGGGAAGGGGGTGAATGAAATGCATGATCAAATGTGCGGGGATTTCATTTAAAGAAAAAAAAACAAATGCTTTTCAAAAGATTGAAGGAAGGAGGAAATGTCAGGAGAATGAGCGCGCGCGGGAATATTTGGCTCCATGTGGGCCCGTATCCTTTTCATGAATGTTACTATCGCTTTCCATTGTAAATGTTTCTTGAATTATTGATACTCCATATTTAATGTCTTGTAAATGTTGTAATTGTTTCTGGACTTATCATTTGATTTATGACATCATTGATTTATGACATCATTGAAATGAACTATTGTGAAACCGATTTGATTACTGATTTTTCTGGTTACTCGCTGAGCTTTTAGCTCACCCCAAAAACTATTTTATTCCCCTCCACCGGGCTCGTGGCGAAGGAAGGCTTGTTGTGATTTTATTGTTGTGGAATTCCTCTGGTATAATAATTGGGATCATGGATCAGAGTGGCGCAGTGGAAGCATGGACGCTTCGCTTTTGATATGTAAATGTTGGGACATTTGATTTAATATTTGAGATTTATATTGTAATTTATTTGAGGAATGTAGTGAACGACTGAGTCCCGGCGAGAGCTGGGCAGGCGGTCCGCCGAACCCTCTGGTTCGCCTTAGGGTGAGGTGGGGCTGTCACAGTTGGTATCAGAGCTTAGGCTTCAGATCTCTGTAGTGTATCCTAGGCTTGAAGTTTAGGATGCCGGACTGTGGGTTTGATTTGACTCTTCGTGTCTGCTTGGAATGCTTGAGAGATTTTTTTGCGGGATGTCTTGACTTGATTGGTGCAAGAGGGAATGTCGAGGACGACATTCTTTTAAGGAAGGGAGATTGTGACGCCCCGAAAAGTATGAGTGCGAGAACCCGAAAATTTTCTAATTTTCTAGGGTTTCTTTTATTTAATCGCCCGCCTTTTCTACAGTTTCTTTATTAGAAAAATTCCCCAGATAAAGTTTATGAGCAAAGATAGTTTTAAAATGATTTTTCTAGTATCGGTTAGTTTTTTAGAAATTACGAGCGTATTTTGGACGTGGGACCCGCTAGTGCGGTAAATGCATTATATTTTTGACAACTTGTTGGAATTTTGTAGTGCGGTAAATGCATTATATTTTTGACAACTTGTTGGAATTTTGTATTAAGTGATATTATTTTACAAAGTGTTAAGATATTTGTATTGGAGAGACAAAAAGATAAGTTTTAAACCTAAAGGTGACAAGTGTCACCATAAGATTTAGTCTTGAGTTTGACTACTATTCATAACTTTACCATTTAATTAAAATTGGCCAAAAATCTCTTCATTTTGCAAGCTTCTTGGCCGAAGTCTCTTGCTCAAAAAAGGGAAGAAAAGCTCTCAATTTTCTAGTCTCCAATCTTGCCCAATCTTTCAATTAAACCGATTAATCTCCCATTTACTCCATAAAACCTCTTAGTTTGGTGGAGTTGAGCTTGGTTGTGAAGTTGTTTGGAAAGCTAAGGTGGCTAGTTGCTCTATCTCTTGTATTGCTAAGGTGAGTTGTGAAAAACCACCCTCCTCCCTTAATTGATGCTTAAATCATGATTAGTGGTGGTATGAGATGCAATATTATGGATTATTCTTGATTTGTGGTTGAAGTGATGAAGTTTTATTTTTTTTGGGGATTTTTCTGTTTTAATATGAGCATGATTGTGTGGCTATCTATGATGATTGGAAATGGTATATAATGACTCTAGAAGGTGGAAAAAGTGGATAATTGCAACCAATTTCTGATTTGGAAGAAATTGTAGAAAGTTAGGGTTTGATGTTCTTCATTCTGCCCGAATTTATATCTCCTAGTTAGAGGCCGAATTGGCCTTGGATTAAAACATGAAAGTTGTAGCCAATGACATTTTAGAGGTGCCTACAAAATTTCAGGTCAACCGGAGTAGCCTAGAATGAGAAAAGTCGAAATTACCCTTGCTGTCCTGGTTTTACCCGAATGTAAGAATTGTGACTGTAATTGGTTGTTTTGGCTGGAATTGCTTCCGAATTGGTTGTTGAGGCCTTATGATGAAATGTATCCCTGTTTCTTAGCTTTCAGCTGGTTTTGGAATTTCTGGATTTGGACTTAGGTAGCCTGATTTATGATGTTTCCGCTAGAATGCGTTCTGTGAATCTGTTTTTGTGATTCCGGTGTAGTATCTTGCATTTTTTACCTGGTTACACTTGAAACTGGGTTGAGTGACCTTCTGAAATATTGTAGCCCTATATCTTAGCTTCGAAACGGTGTATCTTGTACCATCATCCGGTAATCGTAGTGCCTTTGGTGCCATTACCGTAAAATGACGTCAAAAACTATTTTTCTGGTTTTGAGCTTAACTTTCATTTCCGGACTTTTCCCTAGCTTGACTTGTACTAGTACTACTTGGAGCTTGCTGAATGACTATTGGATGAACTTTTTGTTGTGTGTGTACCTTTGGGACTGGCTGAGGAAATAATGAAGCCATGATGGCTGGAAAAGTTAGCAAATTCAGGGGAAGTGCTGTCCGAACTTTGAAGGGATTTGTTTGCATTGAGTTTGTGATCTAAGACTTGGATTTGAGCAAGGCAATGTTATATGATGGATGATTTCTTAGCCATGGAGGTGAGTGACCTCAAACTATTTCTAAAGTTATTTATGAATCGTTTCTTGCATTATTTACTTTTGAACTGTTTCCAAAGTTACTTTTGAACTGTTTTCTTGCATTATTTAGTTTTGAACAGTTTTCTTGCATATCATGCGTGCTTACATGTGAGTGTTCCTTGTTTGCTATATTCCTTGACTTATTGGCTTGTTATTATTGATTGATAATGTGTTAAGTGCTTTTAATGATTTCCAAAACGAGCTTTCTAGGCGAGGGTGTACTTTATCGCACTCGACCTAAATACCTTTACCATTTTCAAGGATTTAATTATTGAAATGCTACTTGCGCATGAATGTAAGCCTTTTGGGCTGAACTGGCCATTGCCCCTTGTTACCGGTCGTCTCGAGCCAGAAGCGGACTCGGTCGGGCGATTAGGGACCTGGGTGAACGTTTTGGTATACTCGAGTATTACCTTGAAGTCTGGTGGAGCCCGGCCAATGGCTGGGAAGGGGGTGAATGAAATGCATGATCAAATGTGCGGGGATTTCATTTAAAGAAAAAAAAACAAATGCTTTTCAAAAGATTGAAGGAAGGAGGAAATGTCAGGAGAATGAGCGCGCGCGGGAATATTTGGCTCCATGTGGGCCCGTATCCTTTTCATGAATGTTACTATCGCTTTCCATTGTAAATGTTTCTTGAATTATTGATACTCCATATTTAATGTCTTGTAAATGTTGTAATTGTTTCTGGACTTATCATTTGATTTATGACATCATTGAAATGAACTATTGTGAAACCGATTTGATTACTGATTTTTCTGGTTACTCGCTGAGCTTTTAGCCCACCCCAAAAACTATTTTATTCCCCTCCACCGGGCTCGTGGCGAAGGAAGGCTTGTTGTGATTTTATTGTTGTGGAATTCCTCTGGTATAATAATTGGGATCATGGATCAGAGTGGCGCAGTGGAAGCATGGACGCTTCGCTTTTGATATGTAAATGTTGGGACATTTGATGTAATATTTGAGATTTATATTGTAATTTATTTGAGGAATGTAGTGAACGACTGAGTCCCGGCGAGAGCTGGGCAGGCGGTCCGCCGAACCCTCTGGTTCGCCTTAGGGTGAGGTGGGGCTGTCACAGTTGGTATCAGAGCTTAGGCTTCAGATCTCTGTAGTGTATCCTAGGCTTGAAGTTTAGGATGCCGGACTGTGGGTTTGATTTGACTCTTCGTGTCTGCTTGGAATGCTTGAGAGATTTTTTTGCGGGATGTCTTGACTTGATTGGTGCAAGAGGGAATGTCGAGGACGACATTCTTTTAAGGAGGGGAGATTGTGACGCCCCGAAAAGTATGAGTGCGAGAACCCGAAAATTTTCTAATTTTCTAGGGTTTCTTTTATTTAATCGCCCGCCTTTTCTACAGTTTCTTTATTAGAAAAATTCCCCAGATAAAGTTTATGAGCAAAGATAGTTTTAAAATGATTTTTCTAGTATCGGTTAGGTTTTTAGAAATTACGAGCGTATTTTGGACGTGGGACCCGCTAGTGCGGTAAATGCATTATATTTTTGACAACTTGTTGGAATTTTGTATTAAGTGATATTATTTTACAAAGTGTTAAGATATTTGTATTGGAGAGACAAAAAG
>NW_020863218.1:0-29715 GCF_003713205.1 Coffea eugenioides | reverse complement strand
AATCTCGTTGGTGAGAAGATTCGCGACCCAAGATCACTTGTTGGATTTGACGTCGGGTGCAAGAAACTGTGGCAGCGGAAACCCTACGACCCCTCTAATCCCCGTGACTACGAACTTGTTGATACTATCTCAACCCGTAATCAAACGAATTAGTGAACCTCAGGCAAGTGTAGAAGGCGCCACAATGCAAGTGCGATTCTTGAATTGATAAGCCGAACAAGAACACTAGAGTATAACTCTAAGTTGTTCAAGGTTTGCTCGAAAGCTATGGAGAAAACTCTCTCAATATTTTTATCATAAAAGTGTCTCCCTCTATTGATGTAATATGGTGCCTTATATAGGCTACAAGTGAAAAACCTAATCTAGTAAGAAAATGGACTAAGGGTGTAGTGGATATGGGCCCTAATAAGGGAGGCCTAACCCCCGACGGATTGGGCCTCACGTGGCTTTCCTTCCTAGGCAGCCCACTCTAGCAAATAGTAATGAGTAAATTAGCAATCCTACCCTTGGCAATTCTACGTGCAATATGCACTTAGCCAATTATTCAATCTAATCAACTAATGTGGAAATAACTAACTATGATGCTAAAACGGAAATTAGGGTTTGGAAAAAAAACCCTAATCCTCAGGTGTCACTTCAATGCTCATTATTGGACCGCGACCACCTTCACTTGAATGTATGAATCCTTCAAAGGACTTGTGTATGGCCTGAATAAGTACATTGAGTTGCTCACGAAGTTTCTTTGCGCGAGCCCGAGTAATGGGTCCACTTGGGGCGAGCACGTGATCCTCAGCTCCTCGATTACCCGAGCCATTGTTGGCCTGCCCACGTACCATGATGCTATCATTCCCCTCCTCTTGAGAAGGATTTGCCCTCAAATCAAACGCATCATCTGCATCAAAAGGAGCTAAGTCAGAGACATTAAATGTAGCACTAACTCCATACTCACCAGGAAGGTCAAGTTTGTAGGCGTTGTCATTGATGCGCTCCAACACTTGAAAAGGTCCATCACCCCGTGGTTGTAATTTGTTCCTCCTTTGAACAGGAAAGCGTTCTTTGCGCATGTGCAACCACACCCAATCGCCAGGCTCAAAAATCAACTTTTGGCGACCTTTGTTAGCTTTCTTGACATATTGAGCAGTTCTCCTCTCAATGTTAGCCCTGACTTTCTCATGCAGTTGCTTAACAAACTCTGCACGTTTCTTACCATCCAAGTGTGCGCGCTCATTACTAGGTAATGGCACTAGATCAAGTGGTGTTAGTGGATTAAAACCATAAGCACATTCAAATGGAGAGAAACCAGTAGTAGAATGGATAACCCTATTATAAGCAAACTCAACATGAGGTAAACATTCTTCCCATGATTTCAAGTTCTTTTTTATGATGGCACGCAACAAGGTACCTAATGTACGATTTACCACCTCAGTTTGACCATCAGTTTGGGGGTGGCTGGCAGTAGAGAATAGCAATTTGGTGCCTAACTTAGACCAGAGTGTCTTCCAAAAATAGCTCAGAAATTTGACATCTCTGTCTGAGACAATGGTCCTAGGAATGCCATGCAATCTCACAATCTCTTTAAAGAATAAGTTAGCAATATGAGATGCATCATCAGTTTTATGACATGCAATGAAGTGTGCCATTTTAGAGAATCTATCAACTACCACATAAATGGAGTCATGACCATACTTGGATCTAGGCAAATCAAGTATAAAATCCATAGAAATATCGACCCATGGTGCACTAGAAATAGGTAACGGGGTGTAAAGGCCATACGGGTGTACCTTGGATTTAGCTTTCTTACAAGCTAAGCATCGCTCCACCACCCGTGCAACATCTCTCCTCATGTGCGGCTAATAGAAGTGCTCCTGCAGCATGGCAAGAGTCTTATCAACCCCAAAATGTCCCATAAGGCCACCCGAATGGGATTCTCGTACCAAAAGTTCGCAGATGGATCCATGTGGGATGCAAAGCCGATTAGCATAAAACAAGTAACCATCGGAAATGAAGAATTTACCTTGCCCAGTGTGTTTGCAAGAAAGGTAAAGTTCACCGAAATCACTATCTTGGGCATAGATGTCTTTAATCAGTTCAAACCCTAACAACTTAGCATCTAAGGAAGTGAGTAGAGAGTACCTTCGTGAGAGTGCATCCGCAACCACATTAGACTTACCAGCCTTATATTTAATTACGTACGGAAAGGACTCCACGAATGCGATCCACCTTGCATGCTTTTTGCTCAAGGTGTGCTGGGCCTTAAGGTATTTAAGGGACTCATGATCAGTGTGTATCACGAATTCCTTAGGCCTTAAGTAGTGCTGCCAAACTTGTAGTGCTCGAATGAGGGCGTACAACTCTTTATCATAAGTTGAGTAGTTCAGTGCAGCCCCATTGAGTTTCTCACTAAAGTAGGCAATAGGTCTTCCTCCTTGATTCAACACAGCTCCAACTCCAATACCTGAAGCATCACAATCAATCTCAAATGTCTTAGAAAAGTCAGGTAAAGCAAGTACAGGTGCATGTGTGAGTTTGTGCTTTAAAGCGCGAAAGGCTTGTTCTTGAGAATCTCCCCAATGGAAGTTCTCATTCTTCTTAATCAACTCGGTCAAGGGTGCAGCAATAGTGCTAAAGTCCCTCACGAATCTCCTATAGAAACCCGCAAGGCCATGGAAGCTTCGAACATCACCCACAGACCTTGGTGTTGGCCACTCTTGAATAGCTTTCACCTTTTGATCATCCACCTTCATTCCCTGCGCACTTATAACAAACCCTAGAAACACAAGCTCATTAGTGCAAAAATTACACTTCTTGAGATTGGCATAGAGCTGCTCTCGTCGAAGTACATCCATAACAGCCCTAATATGCTCGAGGTGTTCATCATAAGATTTGCTATAAATTAAGATATCATTGTAGACACCAAATTTTTAAGGTATTTTGTTTACTATTATTTCTATTTTTGATTAATTTCATTTAGTCTTTTATTTTTAAGTCATTTTTATCATTTAATTAAACTTTAATCATTTAATAATTTAACTTTTATTTTTATTTGTTTCGATTTTAGGTTTTTGGAAAAAGAAAAGAAAAAAAAAAAGAAAAGAGAAAAAAGTCAATCAAAGGAATAAGAATAAGACACATAAGCCTATTTGAAAGAGGAAATCTTGGCCTTTCATCTTAGGTTTAGTTTCTTTGGGATGCCTTTAAGATGCAAACAGCCGCAAACAAAAATGGGGGGAGGCGACAAAAAGAAAGGGCTCGGCTGATGGGTCGGATGAGGGAAGAGCAGAAAAGGAAAGAAACTGAAAAGAAACAGAGGAAGCCGAGAGAGGTTTCAGCAAAGTAAAACCAAAGAAAGACTGGGAATTTGAAGAAACCGACGGGCAACAAAAACGAAAAAGAAGAAGAGGGCTTGGCGGCTAGGTTTCGGCAGGGGGGGCTACGAAAGAGGCTAACAAAAAACAGAGAGATCGAGGGCAACGGCAAAGAAAGGAAAAAACCAGAAAACAGAGAGGGGGGAACGATCTAAATTTTTAGGGGAAAGGAAGAGAGCTTCGGGTGAAAAAGAAAAAAGGCAAAAAAGAAAAGACGGAGCAACAAGCGAGAAGGAGGGCTTCGTCAAGAGTAAAGAAACAGAGCAAAAAAGAGAAAACAGGGGCGGCGAAAGGAGAGGATAGGGGAAAAGAACAAAAAAAAAAAAGAAGAAAAACGGAGAGCTGCGAAACGGAGAGCAAGGAGAGTGGAAAAATCTGGAAATTGGGCGATGGAGAAAACACGGCGGGCGGAGGGCTCTCGGCTGAAAGAAAAACCCTACATCACTGCCGCCATCGATGAGTTCGAAAAGCTTGAAACAATCTCTGGCCATTGCCGTTTCCGAAGAAATCAACGCCGTCACTTCTGCCACCACCAGTCCTCATCCTCCGCTGCTGCTCTCCACCTCTGCCGCCACATTTCAACCTCCGCTGCCGCCATTGCCGCTGCCAGAATTCACCATCACCACCTGAGAATTTTCTCTAAGAAAACGCGGTAAGCTATCCTTTTTCTATAAACTTCAGTTTATTTTCAAAAATATGAATGTCGGGGTTCTCAAAGCATGTCTTCCGTGTCTCTGTTGTTGCGATTCCTCTGTGATTGTCCACAATTGTTGAACACATATGCTTTATGTGCTGATTGGGCTGCATTCATCTTTTGTTTCTTAATAATTTTTGGGGCTAGATATGACATCAAATTGAGCAAAGAGTTGGCCAAATTTGCTAATACCCCTAACCTGTTCGATGAAATGCCTGATTGAAATTCTAAGATGAGTTGTCTGCATTTTTGCGTGTGAAGAAACCGGCAAAGTTGGCCGAATCCTTGCCTCACGTTTAAGAAATTTTGATGCATTGCTGTCTTCCATTCTTCCATTGCTGTTTTCTTGCAATTTTTCCGTTGCCGTTTTCGGTTGCATGAATTCAAAATTCCCAATAAAAATTCTTTCATCTCTTTCTAATGTGTCGGGCCTTGTCTATCAGAAAACTGATTGGGTTGTTGTAAATGTTGGCTTTTGTTATTGAGCAAATTGATGAATCAATTCAATGTTGTTAATGCCCTTGACCTGTTTGATAAAAACCCTCTGCGAAGGTTTCAGCCAAAGAAAACAATCTGGAAAATTTTTGTTTTATGCATATCTGAGGCAGTTCATGAAACTTTCTGTTTCTTTCTCCTTTCTGTATTTTGGCTGTTTGCTTGCATTGTTTGGTGCTGCCCCTAGAATGTGCTCCCAGGGTGCGGTTTAGTGTTAGGATTCCTGCCGTGAGAGAAAGAGAATGATGCTAGAGTCGGAGGTTTAACCTTTTGTTTCAAACAATGCGTGGTTCCTCCTTGTTTTACGACATGATAACGACAACAATATAGAAGTTTCTGTTTTGATGGCCTGCTATGTTCCAGGAAATAAATGAATAAGATAAAGTCCTAGCCTGGGTTGCATGTTCTTGGGAGGGATTTTGAACCATGTGTTTGACCACTGCAATGTCATTTTATTTATCTCTTCAAGTTTCAGAGCTTTGTTTGGAATCCATGACTGAAAGATGCCTTTTCTTCCTGGCTAATATAGTGGGGAGAGGGAATTTCGAGTCATTAATCTCACAACATTTGCATGGTTTCTTGTTGGGTTAAAGTTTCTGTGGGACTAGCTGACAAATCTGCGAAATGTTCATAGTTGTTTCTTTTGGTGTCCTTTGTGCGTAATCTGGACTGTAAAAATCATTGGGAATGCAGGGTATAGTATTGGGTCTTAATGATAGAATGCATAGTTGATTGTTTTCAGTGAAAGAATGCCGTTTGTTTGGCTTGCATTGCTTACGTTTGGCATGACACTGGAAGAATAAAGTTGCAGAAACTTTTCCTTCTCATTTGCATCAAAAAAGAAAGCTTCTGCGAGGCCTGAAGCACAAGTTTCTGATTTAATCCCTCATTTTCTGTCTCATTTCATTGTGGCCAAGAAATCTGGAAAAATCAAACTAATTTCTCCCTCTTAAGCTTAATCCTCTGTTTGCATATTGTATGTGATTTCTGGATAGATTAATGTTGCGACTTGATGCATAATCAGAGGTTAGCAAGTTTTAGTTGGGTTTTTTTTTTATATATTATTATTTTTGTGGGGTTTTATTAAATAAAATTAGGTTTGGTTTGGACTTATTGTTTGGGTTGACAAGTGGATTAATGACTTATTTTTCTGGATTTTGATTTGGGCTTAGGAGACTGGTATCTAATACTTTTGCTTGGGCTTTATTTGGGGTTTAATTGGGTTCAATTGGCAAAAACAATGAGGCTAGCCCATCAGTTTTGCTTGGGTTTCGATTGGGCCAAGTGACTTTCGGCCCCAACAAATAAGAAATGGCCCAAGTGGCCTGATCCATTAAGAAACCAAAAGAAAATGCATTTGCGAATCAGTCCCTGGATTTTTCCTTAACTATACAGTAGCCCTAGAAACTTTCCATTTCTTTCAATTGGGTCCCTAGTTTAATTGTAAATAGGTCCCTCAACTTTATTTTTCTTTATTTGTGACCCTGAATCTTTGTGATAATTGTAATTGAACCCCCAAAGCTTTGTTAATTCTTGCAATCAAGTCCTCGCTTGCTTTAATTTGTAATTGAATGTAGGGGGTTTACATGATTTAAATGCTTCAATTTCATGATTATTTGTTAATTAAAGTGGTGCCTTGACCTTTTCTTCGTATTTTGGAGGGCAAATAAGTGATTCCGTTTCATTGGAACTCCAATTCAAGGGAGGTACACCCTAATCCCTTATTTCTTACTTTACTTTACGCGCCCTATGTGACTTTACATGTTTGATTGTATGCCTCTTGAACGTTTTTTATTTATTCATTTATTTATTTGCTTTATTAGCTTATATATTTTAGTTCATTTTTGATCATTTGAAAGGCACTTGAATGCCACAATTGTAATAGTTAGGCTATTATATTATTTCATTTAATTCCTTCCCCCTTAGATTGTAGTAGGCTTCCCCCCGAATGTAATAGTTAGGGCTTTATTTGCTTTGTTTGCCTTGTGTGTTTTTGCATGCCTATGTGTTACGTGTTAGCGCTTTCTTAGGGCCTTGCATCTAGATAAGCATGCTTATGTGCTATGTGTTATGTCAAAATACGTGCATTGCATGTCTACTTGCTTTTATTTATATTTGCTTATGTGAATGAATGCACGTTACCGTGGCTAGTCCAACGCTAGCCATGGTCTTCCCCTCAAGCCCTCACAAGTCCAATACTTGTGAGAGAGCGTAGATATGGGCTAGTCCAATGCTAGACCCTTAGGAGCCCTTTACGCGTTAGTGCATACTTGCATGTTTCATTACATTTCATACATTTTTCTTAGTTTTCTAGCATTTGGCATGCTCCTCCAATCCTTTCCCCTTCATTTTAGGTTTTTGCATCCTCATGCTAGTTATAGGGTACATTTGCTTGAGAGTCCCCTTTTGGTAAGGGAAACGAGCGAGTGTGGCTACAAGATAGCCTTAGCACGCTAGTCCTTCCTTCTAATCAAAGGGAAAATTAAAATCATGAAGTTAGAAGTCATTCCCGTACCCGACTTGATGCACTCCTCTAGGTTCATGCATATCACTTTTTTCATTTTTTTATCTACATTTTCCCACTACTTATATTTTTCTCACTCCACATGCCATGTTCACACATTTCTCTTCTTTCCCTATCACTTATTTATTTTCTACCTCACAAATTGCACCCAATTGCACTTATATGCATTTACTACTATTATACCATATTTTCATCCACTTGCACACATACACCATCATTTTCTTACATTTGCACACATGCACTATTCTTACATTTGCACACATGCACTTTTCTTACATTTGCACACTTGCACTTACATTTGTATTTTTATTTTGCATTCCTCTTACATTTTCACACTTGCACTCATATTTGGGCCTTCATTTGCATTACTCGTGACCTCTATGAGGGCTTTCCTTACTGTCCATCACAATTCATGTGATTGGGACCAAAAAGCCTCATAAGAGACATTTTAGATTTAGGATTGCATTTTTGTCATATCCATTAGTCACATCCAACATGCAACGCATACTTTGGGTAGAAGAGTTAGGAAAAGAAGGGCTAAGTCACGCAACTAGCTTTGGCTAGGGTAAGGGAGTGCCTTAGGCTTTGCCTTTGCCTTCTCCCTTATCAAATGTGACCCCCGATCCCTTGCTTTGGTTACGTAGACCTAAAAATTCTTCAAAAAGGGTTTGTTTGCTTTTCTTTCCAAAAAATTCATTTTTGGGTGACTTGGTACACCCTAACTCTATACCAAGTGGCGACTCCATTTTTCATTCAAAAACCCTTTTTGAACTTTGTTTGGCCAAACCGTCGCATTTCACAATCCCACGGCCTTTTATTTTCATTTTTACACACGTTCACATACATATCCCACACACTATTTTCACACTCAAAAAATGGGGCGCGACAGTTGGCGACTCCACTGGGGACTTCCGAAGTGGGTCCAAGCATTTGATTTAGCTATTCTTTTCCTTTTTCTACCATTTTTATGTATAGCATTTGGATATTAGGGTTGCATTTTCTATTTTAGGACTTTTTTGCCTCCAGCGCGTATCAAACTATTCCCTCACTCACGTATGTATGATTGGGTTGTTTGGATGTATGTTGTATTTGTTTTATCTCGCGTTTTGCATTGCATCTGGGGTAGGGGGACATTACCCTAGAGCCTCGCGTTGGTTCTCGATCCCTCCCCTCCAAACGAGCACTAGCATACGTGCATACGCTTTAATTATTCATCCCTCCTTTATTTTTCTTTTAGTGGCTTGTCACGCCACTCCACCCTATTAGGATATTTGGTGACCCACTTGGACGTGTGATCGCGACACGATGTGTGCGTAGCATGATCCGAGGGAACACTCAATCTTCCATTTTAAGCTTTGGGTTCATAGCCTTTAGCTTTTAGTCGAAGGTTGAGGATTTTTGATAGATTCACTCATGACATCTAGCCGTGACACGATGTGTGCGTAGCAATGTCTGGGGAATCGCTCGAGCCACCGACAAAGAACCTTGGGATTGATAACCCTTGGTTTCCAAGTCTGAAGGCTCGGGGACCTAAAACCTATCGAGTCTAGATGCATTAGTGAGCCAATACCTCATGCATCCATGATAGCTTGCCTAGGGTAGAGTCGGCCTTATCCTGAGCTAGGGACACTATTCACGAGGGGAGGGATCCAACCCCTTTTTCCTTTTATTGCTTTATTTCTTTGTATTGATTTTATTGCTTTATCTCGTTGCTACAATGTGTTATGTGTACTTATCTGGCTGAACTAACTTTTCTTGGTTTTGTCCCCATTGCATTCACAAACCCTAGCAAATAAGAGGTCTGGCATGACCTTTCTTTTAGAACTTACCCTTGTAGATAGGCTATTGCACGTTTAAAGGTTTTGGTATATTGCATTCTTAGATTAATAATGCCATATCATTTTAGGCTTACCCTGGCAAATAAAGGGTCCTTTAGGTCATATTTCATTTCAAACTGCATGTTTTATCGCTTTAATAAACTGGCATCATGCATAAACCCTAGAAAGGGAATGCCATTTAGGCGATCCCGTGCTAGGAATAAGCCACCCTGTGTCTCGGATATATAATCCAATGAGACTTGCACGTTTATATTTCCTGTACCATCAAAAGGGGTAGTGCACAAGGTAAGGTGGGATCCGATCATTTTCATGGGGCGATTTTTGGAATATGAGCGTCTAACAATCACTTTTGGCCACTTTATCAAAATGGGTAAAAATCCCTTGCGAATGGGACATTAATTTGAAGAAATTCACAAATAATTCCTCGCTATTGAGATGGTAAATGAATTGATGCCAAAATTTGATTATTTAAAGGCTCATAGACTAATGCATCGCAATAAGTTTTTGAAACTACCAATAAGCCGTCAATTCCATTCAGCCCATTGGATCATTTTATTCGTCAATTTCATCCAGTCCATTTTATCAATTTGTTCATTTTTAGGGCAACCTAATCGATTTTGAATTCATTTGACTAGTTTATCCATTTTAGGGCAATCTAGTCGATTTTTGAATAATATTACCAATTTCATTCAATTCATTTGATGGGTTTACCCATTCCTAGGTCAACTCAATCAATTTTGAATAAATTCAAATCATTAGATTCGTTCAATTTCATTTGACCAGTTTACCTTTTTTAGGGTGATTTAGTCAATTTTCCGATCCATTTGACCAGTTTACCTATTGTTAGGGCAATTCGATTGATTTTGAATAAATCATCATTTCACTCGATCCGTTTGATCAATCGATTTCATTCAATTTATTTGATTAGTTTAATTCATTTTTAGGGTTATCCATTCAATTTTCAATAAATAATCAAATTTCATTCAATGAATTTTATCATTTTACCCCTTTTGACACATCATGCGTCGATCAAAATAAGCAATTCATTCGGACTTTGTCCTCATTCTTTAGGACGAACGTTTCTTCTCACTCCAAATTGGCCAAATTTTTCGAATCATTTTTCATTCAATCAATTGATCGGATTCATCAGGTATGGCATAGTGCCTACTCTAGAGGATTGCATTTTCATGTTAGGCCTACCCTTGGCATAAAAAGGGTTCCCCCATAGGACATGCATACCGATTTTATAGTCCTGATTACTAACTCAGGGTATTTTTCTTTTGTTTTCCCCCTCCCCCCTGCATTCATGAAAATGTTCCAATAAAGCGGAAATATTTTTTCTATAATCTATTAACAATTTTGATCCGATAAAGTCTGAAAGGTAATACCTGATTCTTAGGCAGGCCCTACAATGTGAATTCGGAAATTCATTTGAAAGCGCTCGTGCAAAACATCTAAGGGATTTCATTGCCCAAAGAAAATGGGCTATTAAGAGAGAAAAGTGTGTATACACGTGTAAAGGAGTTCTTTGGAATTTTTCTCATATGTATTGCTTTTAAAATTTTTCAAACATTGGCAATAATGAAGCTTTTGTTCAGACAATTATTTGTGTACATTTCATTCTTTATTGAGCTCATTAAGAGATTTCATGATGAATTTTAAGAAATAAGACCGAATTGAGAGTTTTTTCAACCTCCAGCCTGAAAATTCGCAAGTGTATGCTTTCTAAAATCCTTGTGTACGCTAGATTGCTGATCCGAGCTACATAATAAGAATGTTCAAAAATTAAAAGACGTCACTCAAAAGGCCCCATGAGATACCTTTTCTCCTCTACTTAACCCCAAAATAAAATCAGTCACATTGATGGATAAATTGCAAATTGGGGCGATCTTTGCTTGAGAAATGTCCACTGTATCTAGCCGATTCAATTCACATCTAAGTGAAAGCAAAAATGTGCATTATTCTTATTTGTTTGGAAAATTTGGAATGATACTTCGAGCGTTCGTTTCTCTACCTATACAGATTTTATCATTTGCTCTCCCATTTGAGCCTTTGAAAGAATAATTTCGTTTCAAATAAGAGCCCTAATGATCACTACCCTATATTGGAAAATTTTCAAATATCAAAAAGGGGAATGGATTTTCAATAACCATTTCGTTACTTTGGTTGTCATGAGGTGTAAGAATGATGCTTTGGCCGTCGTTTCTACAACCTAAACACTGATCATCCCTTGCATCCTCATTTGAACTAAAATTGGTGGTTCTTTTCAAAGCACTTATGATCGTACCCCACATTGGGGAGGGAGATTGGAGAATTTTCCAAAAAGGGGAAAAGCAAAAATGCTAGAATAAGGAGGGAACCGCAAATTGCGGAAATTTGATTCCACTTCGGTTCCAATTTTGAAAAAAAGAGAAGAAAAGGAAGAGATTTGTCCACACGGACCGCCTATGTTTCACAAGATATGGATGAACAAGGGGCTTCCTCAGTCAATTAATTCAGATACATGTAAGAAATTTCGCATTAATGTAAGTTTCCTTTCAGAGTTATTGTAAGGAACGGAATAAAAGTCAGGCCCTCTTCTTTTCCCAGTCAAACATTCTATCCCTAGTTATCCCTTTTGAGCCTTCAGAATAAAATACTTCATTTGGCAACCCCTGAGAATCGCAAACCCCACACTGGGGCAAGTTTGAGTTAGAAAAGGAAAAATTTCAAGAAGTGAAAAAGTGAAAAGCAACAAAATCAAAAACAGAAGAAGAAAACAGAACCTCAGTGCAAAAATAAATTGGGGCAAATTTTGTGAAAGTTTCAAAGAATGGCAAAAGGCCGAAAAGTCAAAAGAAGAAAGAAAATGAAAGTGAAAAGCCTCAATTGAGCATAAACTGGGACAAATTCTAATTTAACCCTAAAATAGGGTTGGCACAACAATGCGATCTCAGATTCTTCAAACCACTCTTGAAATCTGCCTTCAAACCTTAACTTTCCTAAACACCCCACCTGACCCCATTACAAAAGTCGAAAGTCCTGACTTCTGTTCTTTGCAATGGCCCTGTCAAGAAAATTTCTGATGCCAGAAAATTTTAGCTGTATTTCTGAATTGCTTGAGTATGGGGTTGACGCTACTCACCAAGAGAAAACCCACCAGGTCGAGGAAAAGAAAAGGAAAGCGAAAAAACAAAGCAAGAAAAGAAAATGCAAAAAAAAAAAAAAAATCGACTCTGAAACCCCTGGTGAATGATGAGAAAAATGCAAACAAAGTCTGAGATCTTTGTGTTCAAAATAGGGGCAATTTTGGAAAAATACGATTTTCGGTGCAATGTCCTTGAAAGTTTTATTCTTTAGCTATCATTTTCAAGCCAAATTACAAGCTAATAAAGTCCATCGTTGACTTATTCCTTCATGACAACCCAAAGTGAGGATTATGCTCATAATCGATCACTCATGATCATAAGGGTATAACCAGTTTTCGCATGTTTAGCTATTGTTTCTACCCATTTGTTGCAAGCTTAAAGCTTATATGTTGACTCAATTTTCTTAAGAAATAAGGGTGACAAACTATTTGCTTTCACTAAGATGTGATATTGAAGGGATTGCGTACAATTTGGGCACAAAAATAAGACAAATTCTGACCTCTCATTTTCCTTAGCCACCTCCAAATCAGAAATAATGCCCACTTGACTGGTCCTGAAAGATGAGCCAACAAGAAGTGGTGACCCATTACTCTAAACATCAATGCTAAAGTGAGGAAGGAATCACTTGTAATTTGGTATTATTTGGAGAAATTCATCATGAAATTTTCTGTTAGGAAGCATAGTTTCTTACTTTATTCAAATAAATGGAGAGACATCCAAATCAATTTTTGCAATCAAATGGGCCCATACTGGGGCAAAAATTTTTATTTGCAAGATTTTACAAAATAAGCCCACATTGGGGCAAATTTTTTATAGTCCATTTGAGGATTTCGTCAAAGACTCAAGTAAGACTTTTAAATCAATCACGCTACTCTTTCCATGAGTAGTACTTGCATTAATTTTTTAAAAATAATTTGAGTGCATGTCATATTTTGGTAAGCCCCATGTGCAGGTATTCATAGTTGAAATCGACGAAAGAGCATCTGGTGATGTGGAAGGCCGATGCCGCAGAAAGAGAAGAAAGAAGGGAAAAGGGCCCTACACTGGGATAAATTATTTTTGAAAAAAGATTCTCTCGAAAAATCAGAAAAATTCAAAAGTCAAAAATAAAAAATCAAGTTCAAATTCTTGTTTCTTGAAAAATCAAATTTAATTTCTTGTTTCTTGACAAATCAAATTCAATTTCTTGACCAATTGGATGGCAAGACTGGGTCTTATCCCACTGACCATTCACAAACGTCACAAAATCACGTTGGAACTGGGTTTTATCCCGCCAACCTCGGCAGAACTGGGTTCTATCCCGCTGACCGCTTATATCACGTTGGAGCTGGATTTTATCCCGCCAACCTCGGCAAAACTGGGTTCTATCCCGCTGACCGCTTATATCACGTTGGAACTGGGTTTTATCCCGCCAATCTCGGCAGAATTGGTTCTATCCCGCTGACCGCTTATACCACGTTGGGCCTGGATTTTGTGCCGCCAACATCACAAAGTTCACGTTGGGCTTGGATTTTGTACCACCAACTAAGGCAGGCTCGGGTTTAATCCCACTGACCAATTCATCACATTGGGGCAAATCTTCGAATAATTTTTCGAGCAAGTCTTACACAGTCTATTCATGCATACCAGTATTTCATTTTACATCGCCACTAGCCGTGGGTCAGTCCCACTAGTGAGCGCTCTTTTTTACTCCGCCACTAGCCGTTGGGTCAGTTCCACTAGTGAGCCTTTCATTGCACCGCCACTAGCCGTGGGTCAGTCCCACTAGTGTGCATACCATGAGTTTAATTCCTGTTCGGGTCAATCCCGTTTTAAAGTTCCTGTTCGGGTCAATCCCGTTTTAAGTTCCTGTTCGGGTCAATCCCGTTTTAAATTCCTGTTCGGGTCAATCCCGTTTTAAAATTCCTGTTCGGGTCAGTGCCATTTTAAAATTTTTGTTCGGGTCAGTGCCATTTTAATTTCTTGTTCGGGCCAGTCCCATGATTTTAAATTTTGTTCGGGTCAGTCCCATGATTTTTTAAGTTTTATTCGGGTCAGTCCCATGATCTTAAATTTCTTGTTCGGGTCAGTCCCATGTTTAATTTTTCGTTCGGGTCAATCCCATGACTAAATTCTCATTCGGGTCAATCCCATGGTTTAAATTTTTGTACAGTCTTCATTGCAAAAGTGTCAGTCATTCGAGTTGTTCGCAGCCGAATATAGGTAAGTATTTGGTGTCTACTTCTTTGTCTCAAGTTTTTCCAAAACTCAGACAAAGAGGGGCAAACTGTAGACACCAAATTTTTAAGGTATTTTGTTTACTATTATTTCTATTTTTGATTAATTTCATTTAGTCTTTTATTTTTAAGTCATTTTTATCATTTAATTAAACTTTAATCATTTAATCATTTAATCATTTAACTTTTATTTTTATTTGTTTCGATTTTAGGTTTTTGGAAAAAGAAAAGAAAAAAAAAGAAAAAAGAAAAAAAGTCAATCAAAGGAATAAGAATAAGACACATAAGCCTATTTGAAGGAGGAAATCTTGGCCTTTCATCTTAGGTTTAGTTTCTTTGGGATGCCTTTAAGATGCAAACAGCCGCAAACAAAAATGGGGGGAGGCGACAAAAAGAAAGGGCTCGGCTGATGGGTCGGATGAGGGAAGAGCAGAAAAGGAAAGAAACTGAAAAAAAACAGAGGAAGCCGAGAGAGGTTTCAACAAAGTAAAACCAAAGAAAGACTGGGAATTTGAAGAAACCGACGGGCAAGAAAAATGAAAAAGAAGAAGAGGGCTTGGCGGCTAGGTTTCGGCAGGGGGGGCTACGAAAGAGGCTAACAAAAAATAGAGAGATCGAGGGCAACGGCAAAGAAAGGAAAAAACCAGAAAACAGAGAGGAGGGAACGATCTAAATTTTTAGGGGAAAGGAAGAGAGCTTCGGGTGAAAAAGAAAAAAGGCAGAAAAGAAAAGACGGAGCAACAAGCGAGAAGGAGGGCTTCGTCGAGAGTAAAGAAACAGAGCAAAAAAGAGAAAACAGGGGCGGCGAAAGGAGAGGATAGGGGAAAAGAACAAAAAAAAATAGAAGAAAAATGGAGAGCTGCGAAACAGAGAGCAAGGAGAGTGGAAAAATCTGGAAATTGGGCCATGGAGAAAACACGGCGGGCGGAGGGCTCTCGGCTGAAAGAAAAACCCTACATCACTGCCGCCATCGATGAGTTCGAAAAGCTTGAAACAATCTCTGGCCATTGCCGTTTCCGAAGAAATCAACGCCGTCACTTCTGCCACCACCAGTCCTCATCCGCCGCTGCTGCTCTCCACCTCTGCCGCCACTTTTCAACCTCCGCTGCCGCCATTGCCGTTGCCAGAATTCACCATCACCACCTGAGAATTTTCTCCAAGAAAACGCGGTAAGCTATCCTTTTTCTATAAACTTCAGTTTATTTTCAAAAATATGAATGCCGGGGTTCTCAAAGCATGTCTTCCGTGTCTCTGTTGTTGCGATTCCTCTGTGATTGTCCACAATTGTTGAACACATATGCTTTATGTGCTGATTGGGCTGCATTCATCTTTTGTTTCTTAATAATTTTTGGGGCTAGATATGACATCAAATTGAGCAAAAAGTTGGCCAAATTTGCTAATACCCCTAACCTGTTCGATGAAATGCCTGATTGAAATTCTAAGATGAGTTGTCTGCATTTTTGCGTGTGAAGAAACCAGCTAAGTTGGCCGAATCCTTGCCTCACGTTTAAGAAATTTTGATGCATTGCTGTCTTCCATTCTTCCATTGCTGTTTTCTTGCAATTTTTCCGTTGCCGTTTTCGGTTGCATGAATTCAAAATTCCCAATAAAAATTCTTTCATCTCTTTCTAATGTGTCGGGCCTTGTCTATCATAAAACTGATTGGGTTGTTGTAAATGTTGGCTTTTGTTATTGAGCAAATTGATGAATCAATTCAATGTTGTTAATGCCCTTGACCTGTTTGATAAAAACCCTCTGCGAAGGTTTCAGCCAAAGAAAACAATCTGAAAAAATTTTGTTTTATGCATATCTGAGGCAGTTCATGAAACTTTCTGTTTCTTTCTCCTTTCTGTATTTTGGCTGTTTGCTTGCATTGTTTGGTGCTGCCCCTAGAATGTGCTCCCAGGGTGCGGTTTAGTGTTAGGATTCCTGCCGTGAGAGAAAGAGAATGATGCTAGAGTCGGAGGTTTAACCTTTTGTTTCAAACAATGCGTGGTTCCTCCTTGTTTTACGACATGATAACGACAACAATATAGAAGTTTCTGTTTTGATGGCCTGCTATGTTCCAGGAAATAAATGGGAGGGATTTTGAACCATGTGTTTGACCACTGCAATGTCATTTTATTTATCTCTTCAAGTTTCAGAGCTTTGTTTGGAATCCATGACTGAAAGATGCCTTTTCTTCCTGGCTAATATAGTGGGGAGAGGGAATTTCGAGTCATTAATCTCACAACATTTGCATGGTTTCTTGTTGGGTTAAAGTTTCTGTGGGACTAGCTGACGAATCTGCGAAGTGTTCATGGTTGTTTCTTTTGGTGTCCTTTGTGCGTAATCTGGGCTGCAAAAATCATTGGGAATGCAGGGTATAGTATTGGGTCTTAATGATAGAATGCATAGTTGATTGTTTTCAGTGAAAGAATGCCGTTTGTTTGGCTTGTATTGCTTACGTTTGGCATGACACTGGAAGAATAAAGTTGCAGAAACTTTTCCTTCTCATTTGCATCAAAAAAGAAAGCTTCTGCGAGGCTTGAAGCACAAGTTTCTGATTTAATCCCTCATTTTCTGTCTCATTTCATTGTGGCCAAGAAATCTGGAAAAATCAAACTAATTTCTCCCTCTTAAGCTTAATCCTCTGTTTGCATATTGTATGTGATTTCTGGATAGATTAATGTTGTGACTTGATGCATAATCAGAGGTTAGCAAGTTTTAGTTGGGTTTTTTTTTATATATTATTATTTTTGTGGGGTTTTATTAAATAAAATTAGGTTTGGTTTGGACTTATTGTTTGGGTTGACAAGTGGATTAATGACTTATTTTTCTGGATTTTGATTTGGGCTTAGGAGACTGGTATCTAATACTTTTGCTTGGGCTTTATTTGGGGTTTAATTGGGTTCAATTGGCAAAAACAATGAGGCTAGCCCATCAGTTTTGCTTGGGTTTCGATTGGGCCAAGTGACTTTCGGCCCCAACAAATAAGAAATGCCCAATTGGCCTGATCCATTAAGAAACCAAAATAAAATGCATTTGCGAATCAGTCCCTGGAGTTTTCCTTAACTATACAGTGGCCCTAGAAACTTTCCATTTCTTTCAATTGGGTCCCTAGTTTAATTGTAAATAGGTCCCTCAACTTTATTTTTCTTTATTTGTGACCCTGAATCTTTGTGATAATTGTAATTGAACCCCCAAAGCTTTGTTAATTCTTGCAATCAAGTCCTCGCTTGCTTTAATTTGTAATTGAATGTAGGGGGTTTACATGATTTAAATGCTTCAATTTCATGATTATTTGTTAATTAAAGTGGTGCCTTGACCTTTTCTTCGTATTTTGGAGGGCAAATAAGTGATTCCGTTTCATTGGAACTCCAATTCAAGGGAGGTACACCCTAATCCCTTATTTCTTACTTTACTTTACGCGCCCTATGTGACTTTACATGTTTGATTGTATGCCTCTTGAACGTTTTTTATTTATTCATTTATTTATTTGCTTTATTAGCTTATATATTTTAGTTCATTTTTGATCATTTGAAAGGCACTTGAATGCCACAATTGTAATAGTTAGGCTATTATATTATTTCATTTAATTCCTTCCCCCTTAGATTGTAGTAGGCTTCCCCCCGAATGTAATAGTTAGGGCTTTATTTGCTTTGTTTGCCTTGTGTGTTTTTGCATGCCTATGTGTTACGTGTTAGCGCTTTCTTAGGGCCTTGCATCTAGATAAGCATGCTTATGTGCTATGTGTTATGTGAAAATACGTGCCTTGCATGTCTACTTGCTTTTATTTATATTTGCTTATGTGAATGAATACACGTTACCGTGGCTAGTCCAACGCTAGCCATGGTCTTCCCCTCAAGCCCTCACAAGTCCAATGCTTGTGAGAGAGCGTAGATATGGGCTAGTCCAACGCTAGACCCTTAGGAGCCCTTTACGCGTTAGTGTATACTTGCATGTTTCATTACATTTCATACATTTTTCTTAGTTTTCTAGCATTTGGCATGCTCCTCCAATCCTTTCCCCTTCATTTTAGGTTTTTGCATCCTCATGCTAGTTATAGGGTACATTTGCTTGAGAGTCCCCTTTTGGTAAGGGAAACGAGCGAGTGTGGCTACAAGATAGCCTTAGCACGCTAGTCCTTCCTTCTAATCAAAGGGAAAATTAAAATCATGAAGTTAGAAGTCATTCCCGTACCTGACTTGATGCACTCCTCTAGGTTCATGCATATCACTTTTTTCATTTTTTTATCTACATTTTCCCACTACTTATATTTTTCTCACTCCACATGCCATGTTCACACATTTCTCTTCTTTCCCTATCACTTATTTATTTTCTACCTCACAAATTGCACCCTGTGACGACCCCACTTTCCCCTGAGGCGAACCAAAGGGTTGGCGGGCCGTCTGCCCGGCTCTCGCCAGGACTCACGCGAGCAATCTAACCCGAATCCTTTCGAAGAATAACCTAATATATTACAAACAACTTTTCCTGAATAGGATCATCCTTAAAGCCACATTAACTTCAGAGATAACATTGATAAAGATAACCAGTCGGTGCTCTTAACCGTCCTACGTGCTACGTACCAAAGTATAAAGTCGCACCAAACTGGATAGGTACATATATAAATCCCAAATATAGATTTACAAACCAAGTAATCGAATTGGGGTTTACACATTTTCCAGCTTCAAGTGGCATTCCAAGATGAAAAGTACAATGCTTAGATTACAATCCACTATAAACCGCAAATTACAATCAAATCATTCAAGTTCAACCATAAGAAATACAAACTGCGCAAATACTTTCAATCTTCCCATCCTGTAAGGAAAACAAATAAACGTGGGGTGAGCTAAAGCTCAGTGGTGCCCCAAAACATGCAGTCACGTAATTCAAACAGCGAGGAGTCATTTAAACAGGTTAAACAATTAAGAAAGCGTATAACATCACAAGGTAGGATACAGGGCTCTCAGGAGCCATTTTCCTCGCTTGAACACCGTTTATCGTAGTTGACCCTCCGTCAACTCTCACTACTTATAGTCCATGTAGATCCACTCATTTTAATCCTAACCCGTCACCATTCATACCTCCGCTTCGGGCCCGACTTCGTCTACCGACGCAGTATACTCGAGATATACCCGTAATAAAGTTTGCCGAGGGATTCACCCAACGACGTTATTGTAGTTCGATTCAGGTGCCGAGGGATTCACCCAACGACGTAACTACATTTAGGTTCAAAGGTTATTGTAGTTCGATTCAGGTGCCGAGGGATTCACCCAACGACGTAACTACATTTAGGTTCAAAGGTTATTGTAGTTCGATTCAGGTGCCGAGGGATTCACCCAACGACGTAACTACATTTAGGTTCAAAGGTTTATGAGAAAAATGATTCGCACAGGTCACCACTCGAACGGCTAGTGCGATAAAGTACACACTGCTCACTTCGATGGATCAAAAACTCATTTTTGCAATTTATCACATATCGAGTCAAGAAAGCACTTAATTCAAGTAGGAAAAGAACAGGCAGGGACACTCACCAAGAGTGGAGTTCAGATATCAAGTTGGGAATCGAATTCCGCGTCCTCGCAATATCCTAAAAACCAAATTTTGAAACTATAAGTTTCTACTCAGCTTTTAAGCTTATAGACATCGAGGTATATTTAATATACTACTAGTCTACTTTTCCTTAGAAGAATCAAGAGTCCCTTAGGTTAAAACTTGATAAAAATAGAAGAAATGTTTATTATAGTTTTCCTTAAGATACTTATCCTTATAAAAGGGTAACTAATATTATTTTCTTGAAATAAGTCGACAAACCTCTTAATATCCACGTTAGGAAGTTACTTTGAACATTTCTTTAAAGTTACGGCTTTTGCAAAAATTATCCTTAAAAACTATTTTTCCTAAAATAGGGTTTCTTGCCGAGCAAGTTTCCCAAGCTTTTCACTAAGTGTAAGGCCTGGTGCAACCCAATGAGTACAAACAATTTCACAATGATGCACAAAGATATATCAAATTTAAGCACAATAAAGAAAACTTAATTAAAGAGAAAAGATAAGAAATGCAAACCAAATATCAATCCAATAGCCTCTTCAATAGATGGCGATGCTAACCAAGATGTACATGTGAAGGCTCACTCCTTCCTCACCCCAAACACACTTTGGTTGAGCCAAGGAGTTTTACAACTATTCTAGTTAACCCTCAACAACCTACACTTGAAAGATCACACACCCAATTAAGAACTATTTTATACAAATGAGGCAACCTTCACCAAGGTTTTACCACTTCAAGTGATAGGTTCACCTTCACCAAGGTTTTACTCCTCCTAGAGAGTAACCTTCACTTGAGCAACCTCACAACCCAACTTCCCAACCCCTTATACAACCAACAAAGAATCTTTCTACTCAAAAATCTCACTTGTAAGCTTGTATTTTGTGTTGGCAAAAGTCTTGTGTCTTCTTGTGCTTTGGGGTGTTTATAGAAGGTGAGAAATGGCTCCAAAAGGCTCTCCAACGGTCAAATATTAAATGCTGTCAAAACTAGCCGTTGGCCTGTCGGACGTCCGAACCTCCGAACCACCTGTCGGACGTCCGAAACCTGCGTCCGAACGTCGTCCAGAGAGTTATCAAATCTTCGTGGAATTTTTAGGACGTCCGACACGATCGATGTGCGTCCGAAGAGTGTGTCCGATCCATCCGGACGTCCGATGCTTCCTCACGAGCGTCCGACAGAATATCTTTCCTGATGTTCTTCATCCTTTCGGACGTCCGATAGCTTCCTTTCGGACGTCCCACATGAGTGCCCTGTTTTTGCTTCTTCTTTTGTGCCACAAGAATCTGTTCTAACAAATTGCTCACATAAAAACATTAGCCCAAATCTATATTTTGGTTTGTTAATCATCAAAACCAAGGATTGATCGACCAAGGTCAACAATTAAGACTAGCAAAGCTCGTATTTTGGAACTTTTCCTATAGTTAACTATCCAAGTGCAAAGCTTAGGGAAAGAAGAGGAATTAAAATAAGACTTAGAGTTTTCAAAAGCTATAGAACTTATTTACTATAGCTATCAAGGCTAGATTGAGCTAAAGAGAATTATCGAGTTGGAAAGTTTTAGGCGAAACACTAGACATGGAGTTTTATAATATAGTACTAGCTGGAAAATATTTTTTTTGATTAATTTGATCACAGTTGCTCGAGTTCGCATGGACGATACGATTTCCACAACTCCGATCCCGTTTCGAAATCATAATATGGATCAAAATATGGCAAAAATCACATAGCAAATTACTAGAGCTTCGTCAATCATTAGCCCTAGATTTCAACAAGTGCATTTCTGAATAAAATAAAATGATCAACCAAGGCTTCATCAATCATTAGCACTTGGTCTCAGCAAGCCCATCATAAGCAAATAAAAATAAAAGTAAAGCCTCCAAGACATTCCAGCAATTAACTTTCGTCACCCTGTAGTACTTATAAAATCATTCAAATGGCCAAGGGCTTCATCAATCATTAGCCCTTGACAACACCAATTACTTCCAACCACAATTCAATCAAGAATTTAAACCACAAGTAAGCTAGAATCTCAATCCAAATCCAAGTTCAGTTTCACGAAGAAACAGGACATTCATACAAAACAGTCCACTTTGAGGATGCACAGACAGCAGTACACATGGCGGAAAAATATAAGATTTCTACAGAACAAAGGCCCATGAGTCTATTTTCATATGCCACTGACGGCACCTCAATCGGACTTTCCTACACCAAGATATAGGCATTTTACCTGGATTGGTCAGTAAGTTCCGAAAATCTGGAAGTTCTTGATCACATGTGGAAAAGCTCCTTTTTCTCTTTTTAAAACCACAAGGCTTTTAGTCTAACCATCCATACGACTCTAGTAGAGTTTTAGCACCACATTTTCTAGACAAATTCAACCATTATGAATTCAAAGAAAGTTTCACACTCAAGCTGGAATTTTTAACTCAAGCTTTGGCGATCACAAGGAAAATTTCCAGCAGTTGTATATTCATGTTTTTGGTTAAATCTTTCAAGACATCAAATGACTCATTGCCAAATAGCTTTCACAGATTACATGTACATTTTGTCATGCATTTCGAGTTCCTAACACCCCAAGGAAAAACTCCAGGAACCACTCAAAAATTTCCAAAGTCAAACTGAAATTTCTGGTTCATCCCCTCGACTATCACTACTCATCCAGCACTTAGAGTTTTATAAATGCAACTTTTCCTTGGTTAAAACATGGTTTCTAGATTCTCAGATTCAACACGTGAACCTTCGGCCACTACTTAGCATTTCTGGTTCCATAATCAAATTCGAGCAACAGGATTAAGCATCCCAAAAGAAATTCAAGAATCTGTCCAGCAAGCTACGGATGAATCATGCATGAAGAAACTTTCTGCTTTCATTTTATTTTCTTGATTAGCCGAGCTACTTGACCCTATGCAAGCTTTAATTAACATGTTGTTAACTAGTTCATCATATAAATCAACTCATATCATCACCATAAGACAGATTGAGAATTAAATATCAAATTTAAGGTCTCGGAGATTTTCAGTTCATAGGGATTCCAATTCACAAAACCAGAATTTTCCAAGTTCTTAGCTTCATTGTCCAATCGTGCAGCTCAACATGCAGGTCCTTAAGCATTTTATTTTTACTTGGAGTTAGGATTATAACCACAATTTGTCACAATTAAGCAAATTAAGCAATTCATTTCTTCATCAATCTCGGCAGTGGATTTTCATCAAACCAGAATTTCCTCAATTCCTTAATTCATCAATCAACTTCATAGAATTAACATGCAGAGTCCTAAGCATCTTAATCATTAAGTTTCACTCGGCTAATTACACTTGAGTGCTCAGGTTATCACATGGAAACAGAATTACAGCTACCCTTCCAAATCATTTCCTCGGCAGAAACATTTACATCAAAACAGATTTTTCTGAAACTTTGATTTCCTCTTCCGATTGCACAACCAAAGCATGCATGGTTAGATTAACTGATTAGCTATCAATTTAATTCCCAAAATCAGATTCTAATTCAGCATCAAGTTCGGACAGATTCAAGAGAAAGAAAAACAGGTCATCAATTGATCCAAAATTTCCCACTCAACTCTCGGCAGAAACATGCATGTAGCAGATTTGGTTTCTTTTTATTTTATTTCTCTTGCTTAGCCGGTCTGATAATTTCATGCAAAGCTTAACTTTCTGATTTTAATTAGTCAAGCACCTACCCAAGTGAAAGACAACCATTCTCCAGCAAATTTCCGGAAACAAGCTGCAATTCCAGCTTCAATCTTTCGACAGCTTAAATTCTTATCCAAGTCAGATTTCTTAAGTCATAAATCCTCATCTAACCTCACAAGCACCACATGCAAGTCCGTAGCTGACCTCACTTGCCTATAACCAACTAATTTCAGCTCAGAAGTTACCTCAAATGGAGCTCACACACACGGTTAGCAGCAGAAATAATCCTCCTCCCTTCGGCAACCCAGAAAATGCAGACCACTAGCTCTCCCTCTCCCTTGCTCTGGTGGCGGCTGGAAATGGAGAAAGTTCAGCCCTCAGTCCCTTCACCAGCTCACGGTTAGAAGGCAGAATGGGTCGCAAGTCCCTCTCTTCCCTCTCTAGCTTACGGACAGAAAGAAAGGAAACAAGAAGCTCGGCTCTCCCTCACTCTCACTCTCGGCTTGCAGAGTGTAGATCTCTCTCTCACTCCTGGTCGATGATCACTAGGTGAGGAATGGATATGGGGTGGAGTGGTTCACCGTAGTGGAGTGATTAAGGGAATGTATATATTGGGTATTGTGAGTGGGGTTGGGTCGGTATTTAGAAGTGGAATGTGCTAGAATGCTAAGTAGGAATTGGGGCCGGCAGTAATTGGAAATGTTTGGAGTTGAAAGCTGGCCAATGCAGCTCGGTCTCTCCCTCTCTTTCTCTGGCGATGATAACAAAGTGAGGCAGAGTGTTATCTGGGTAGGAAGTGTGCAGGAAGGTGGAGTGTGAAGTGGTGCTGCGGTTTTGAGGGTAGGAAGAGGTTGTGTATTGAAGTGGTGAAAATTTGCATTGGCCGAGTAAGGAGGTGGCCTATGATATTGTTCGAAATCTGCTTTGAATTGCATGGTAATTTGTGGGGTAGTGGAGGGTGTTTTAGTCTTTTCACGCTTCATCCAAAATTCCACTTAAGCCCTTAGTTCTAACTTAATTCCAAGAATTATCCCAAGTATGATTTGATCGCCTAATTATATGCTAATACACCTAAACCATTTTTATCGAATAATAATCAATTAAACTTGAATGTTAAGGTTCCTAGTAATTCCTAACATTATTTAGTGATTAAATTAGTTATCAAAATTTCCAATTATTTATTCCCAAGAAATAGAGTTAGTTAACTCGAAATTTATCGTTTTAGTAATATAAAGTCAAGTGGAACAATAATTTAATCCAAGGGTGTCAGATTGCACATAAAAATTATTTTTACGCACTTATTGTGAAAACAGAGAAGGATAAGACTATAGTTATCGAAATTTTCACGCCTTAAGTATGTTTAGTATATTAGTATCATATTTATCTAAAATTCATTGGTTTTCATCTTAACGCGGAAATTCCTATTAACATTTAACATTATTAACGATTAAAACTAGTTATCGGAAATCAAAGGATTTATTTTAAAGTAATAGAATTAATCCAACTCAAGAAATATTAATTTAGTATGGCAAACCGAATAATTCAATATTGGCACAATTATATTATTTATTACATAGAAATTATCTTTACACTTTTATTTCAAAATAATTAATTACAATACTAGAATTCAAAGAAATTAAATATTAGATCAATGAAATAGTTTACCATTGAAATATGAAATTAATGTAACAAAACTAAGAAGTTTAGTAGTTTAGCACAATTCTTTTATTTTGCCCCTAACGTTTATTTCTACGTACTCATTTAACAACAATTGGACTTAGTGCTAAAATTTATTAAAGAATTAAAATGTAAATAAAACATGCACTGATATTTATATGTCTATTTTCAGGGTTCTCACACACCCAATTGCACTTATATGCATTTACTACTATTATACCATATTTTCATCCACTTGCACACATACACCATCATTTTCTTACATTTGCACACATGCACTATTCTTACATTTGCACACATGCACTTTTCTTACATTTGCACACTTGCACTTACATTTGTATTTTTATTTTGCATTCCTCTTACATTTTCACACTTGCACTCATATTTGGGTCTTCATTTGCATTACTCGTGACCTCTATGAAGGCTTTCCTTACTGGCCATCACAATTCATGTGATTGGGACCAAAAAGCCTCATAAGAGACATTTTAGATTTAGGATTGCATTTTTGTCATATCCATTAGTCACATCCAACATGCAACGCATACTTTGGGTAGAAGAGTTAGGAAAAGAAGGGCTAAGTCACGCAACTAGCTTTGGCTAGGGTAAGGGAGTGCCTTAGGCTTTGCCTTTGCCTTCTCCCTTATCAAATGTGACCCCCGATCCCTTGCTTTGGTTACGTAAACCTAAAAATTCTTCAAAAAGGGTTTGTTTGCTTTTCTTTCCAAAAAATTCATTTTTGGGTGACTTGGTACACCCTAACTCTATACCAAGTGGCGACTCCATTTTCCATTCAAAAACCCTTTTTGAACTTTGTTTGGCCAAACCGTCGCATTTCACAATCCCACGGCCTTTTATTTTCATTTTTACACACGTTCACATACATATCCCACACACTATTTTCACACTCAAAAAGTGGGGCGCGACAGTTGGCGACTCCACTGGGGACTTCCGAAGTGGGTCCAAGCATTTGATTTAGCTATTCTTTTCCTTTTTCTACCATTTTTATGTATAGCATTTGGATATTAGGGTTGCATTTTCTATTTTAGGACTTTTTTGCCTCGAGCGCGTATCAAACTATTCCCTCACTCACGTATGTATGATTGGGTTGTTTGGATGTATGTTGTACTTGTTTTATCTCGCGTTTTGCATTGCATCTGGGGTAGGGGGACATTACCCTAGAGCCTCGCGTTGGTTCTCGATCCCTCCCCTCCAACCGAGCACTAGCATACGTGCATACGCTTTAATTATTCATCCCTCCTTTATTTTTCTTTTAGTGGCTTGTCACGCCACTCCACCCTATTAGGATATTAGGTGACCCACTTGGACGTGTGATCGCGACATGATGTGTGCGTAGCATGATCCGAGGGGTCACTCAATCTTCCATTTTAAGCTTTGGGTTCATAGCCTTTAGCTTTTAGTCGAAGGTTGAGGATTTTTGATAGATTCACTCATGACATGTAGCCGTGACACGATGTGTGCGTAGCAATGTCTGGGGAATCGCTCGAGCCACCGACAAAGAACCTTGGGATTGATAACCCTTGGTTTCCAAGTCTGAAGGCTCGGGGACCTAAAACCTATCGAGTCTAGATGCATTAGTGAGCCAATACCTCATGCATCCATGATAGCTTGCCTAGGGTAGAGTCGGCCTTATCCTGAGCTAGGGATACTATTCATGAGGGGAGGGATCCAACCCCTTTTTCCTTTTATTGCTTTATTTCTTTGTATTGATTTTATTGCTTTATCTCATTGCTACAATGTGTTATGTGTACTTATCTGGCTGAACTAACTTTTCTTGGTTTTGTCCCCATTGCATTCACAAACCCTAGCAAATAAGAGGTCTGGCATGACCTTCTTTTAGAACTTACCCTTGTAGATAGGCTATTGCACGTTTAAAGGTTTTGGTATATTGCTTTCTTAGATTAATAATGCCATATCATTTTAGGCTTACCCTGGCAAATAAAGGGTCCTTTAGGTCATATTTCATTTCAAATTGCATGTTTTATCGCTTTAATAAACTGGCATCATGCATAAACCCTAGAAAGGGAATGCCATTTAGGCGATCCCGTGCTAGGAATAAGCCACCCTGTGTCTCGGATATATAATCCAATGAGACTTGCACGTTTATATTTCCTGTACCATCAAAAGGGGTAGTGCACAAGGTAAGGTGGGATCCGATCATTTTCATGGGGCGATTTTTGGAATATGAGCGTCTAACAATCACTTTTTGTCCACTTTATCAAAATGGGTAAAAATCCCTTGCGAAGGGGACATTAATTTGAAGAAATTCACAAATAATTCCTCGCTATTGAGATGATAAATGAATTGAGGCCAAAATTTGATTATTTAAAGGCTCATAGACTAATGCATCGCAATAAATTTTTGAAACTACTAATAAGCCGTCAATTCCATTCAGCCCATTGGATCATTTTATTCGTCAATTTCATCCAGTCCATTTTATCAATTTGTTCATTTTTAGGGCAACCTAGTCGATTTTGAATTCATTTGACTAGTTTATCCATTTTAGGGCAATCTAGTCGATTTTTGAATAAGATCACCAATTTCATTCAATTCATTTGATGGGTTTACCCATTCCTAGGTCAACTCAATCAATTTTGAATAAATTCAAATCATTAGATTCGTTCAATTTCATTTGACCAGTTTACCTTTTTTAGGGTGATTTAGTCAATTTTCCGATCCATTTGACCAGTTTACCTATTGTTAGGGCAATTCGATCGATTTTGAATAAATCATCATTTCACTCGATCCGTTTGATCAATCGATTTCATTCAATTTATTTGATTAGTTTAATTCATTTTTAGGGTTATCCATTCAATTTTCAATAAATAATCAAATTTCATTCAATGAATTTGACCATTTTACCCCTTTTGACACATCATGCGTCGATCAAAATAAGCAATTCATTCGGACTTTGTCCTCATTCTTTAGGACGAACGTTTCTTCTCACTCCAAATTGGCCAAATTTTTTGAATCATTTTTCATTCAATCAATTGATCGGATTCATCAGGTATGGTATAGTGCCTACCCTAGAGGATTGCATTTTCATGTTAGGCCTACCCTTGGCATAAAAAGGGTTCCCCCATAGGACATGCATACCGATTTTATAGTCCTGATTACTAACTCAGGGTATTTTTCTTTTGTTTTCCCCCTCCCCCCTGCATTCATGAAAATGTTCCAATAAAGCGGAAATATTTTTTCTATAATCTGTTAACAATTTTGATCCGATAAAGTCTGAAAGGTAATACCTGATTCTTAGGCAGGCCCTACAATGTGAATTCGAAAATTCATTTGAAAGCGCTCGTGCAAAACATCTAAGGGATTTCATTGCCCAAAGAAAAGGGGGCTATTAAGAGAGAAAAGTGTGTATACACGTGTAAAGGAGTTCTTTGGAATTTTTCTCATATGTATTGCTTTTAAAATTTTTCAAACATTGGCAATAATGAAGCTTTTGTTCAGACAATTATTTATGTACATTTCATTCTTTATTGAGCTCATTAAGAGATTTCATGATGAATTTTAAGAAATAAGACCGAATTGAGAGTTTTTTCAACCTCCAGCCTGAAAATTCGCAAGTGTATGCTTTCTAAAATCCTTGTGTACACTAGATTGCTGATTCGAGCTACATAATAAGAGTGTTCAAAAATTAAAAGAGGTTGTCGCGCCCCACTTTTTGAATGTGTAGCGATGTGTGGTGTGAGTGTGTGTGAGAGTGAGTGTGATCGTGTGTAAAATGAAAAGTAAAAGGCCATGGGACTTAAGAATGCGACGATTTGGCCAAACAAGGTTCGAAAAAGGGTTTTTAATGAAAATGGAGTCGCCACTTGGTATAGAGTTAGGGTGTACCAAGTCACCCAAAAATGATTTTTGTTTTTTGAATGAAAAAAGTAAATAAACCCTTTTAAAGAACTTTTGGGTCTACGTAACCAAAAAGAGGGATCGAGGGTCACATTTGACGAAGGGGAAGGCAAGGATAAAAATCCAAGGCACCCCTTCAACCTAGCCAAGGCTAGTTGCGTGATTTAGCCCCATCTTTCCTAATTTTTCTACCCAAGGTATGTATCGCATGTTGGACGACTAGATGAATGCAAAAAGAAAGAAAAAATGCAAACCTAAATTCTAAAATGTCTCTTGTAAGGTTTTTGGTCCCAACCACATGAGTTGTGGCGGCCAATAAAGGAAAACCTTATAGAGGTCGATTAATGCAAATGATGGCTAAAGTGCAAGTGTGCAAGTGTATAAAAAGGTGCACGTGTGAAATTGTATGAAAAATCCAAGTGTTTGTGTGCAAGTGTATGAAAAGGTGCATGTGTGAAATTGTATGAAAAAATCCAAGTGTTTGTGTGCAAGTGTATGAAATATAGTGATAAGTGCATACAGGTGTAATTAAGTGCAATTTTGTGAAGCAGAAATCAAAATGAACAATAAGGAAAGGAAAAGTGATGAGGAAATGTGAATTGAAAAAAAAAGAGTAAGTGATAAATGAGAATGAATGAACCTAAAGGAATGCATCAGGTCGGGTATGGGAATGACTCCTAACTTTTTCGACTTCGATTTTCCCTTTGATTAGAAAGCAAA
>NW_020863217.1:0-37661 GCF_003713205.1 Coffea eugenioides | reverse complement strand
CGAAATAAGGATTTAGAGTTTGCAGTTGGAGACCAAGTTTTTCTTAAGATTACCCCTCTCAAAGCAAGTTTGATGGCAGGAAAGGGAAATAAGTTGCAACCTAGATTCGTAGGGCCTTATAAGATTCCTCAACGCGTGAGAAACGTGTCCTATAAGTTGGAATTGCCACCAAGTTTATCTCGAATTCACAATGTTTTTCACGTATCTATACTCAAGAAATATCATCCAGATCCGTTCCATGTCCTGCAACTAGAGAATATTGAAATTGATGAGGCACTGACTTATGAGGAAAGACCCGTGAAGCTTCTAGATCGTAAGGTGAAAGAACTAAGAAATAAGCGAATCCCATTGGTGAAAGTTCTTTGGAGAAACCACAGACTAGAGGAAGCAACTTGGGAAGTAGAAGAAGAAATTCGAGAAAAATATCCAAATCTATTTCCAAATCAAGGTATGAATTTCGTGGACGAAATTCTCTTAAGGACTCGAGGATGTGAGGACTCATGTTTGTATTCTTAAAATAGTATTTTTATAATTATTTACTCTAGAATTAGTTAATTATATTATCGTTACATGAACGAGTCAAAAGTTCGCGTATTGCACGTAGAAACGACTAAGTGGAGATTTAAAAAAGTTATACTAGACTGATAAGAGTGAGTAAATATAGTGTTAAAGGAATACATTGGAGGATTAGTGCACAAGTGAATCAAACAAAAGAAAAAAGTGGTAGTACGAAACACTATTTGAGCACTATTCAAAGTTGACTTTGGCTAGCTTTTATTTCCTTTTTTCCTCCAATCTTCCAAAGGAAGGTTCACACAAACAAACTCTCTCTCTCTTCTCCCCTTGCTCGGCCGAACCTCAGGAGGAAAAGGAAGAATACAACTCCATTTCCTTTGGCTCCAATCTTGTTCCAAAACTTCATCTAATCTTCTAGTTCTTGGAGATTCATCTTAACTTGAAGAAAGACAACTTCTTGTGGTGTTTCTTGGAGAGTTTTTGGGTGAAAATTTCTGGTTTCATCAAGGGTTAGGAGGTAACCTTTCATCACCTTTAATCTTTCCATTTTCTTTAAGATTCATGGTTAGTTTTGCATGGGTTTGAAACCCTAAGCAAGAAATAGGCTAGAGGACTTGAGGGGTTTCATTTCTTGCTTTAATCTCTAGGCTAGCGGTCTTGAGGTGAATTATAGGTAGCTGACTTGAGGATTAAAATGCTTGATTTTTGTGTTTATGTGTTAGATGAAAGGATTACGGTTGGAAAATGGAAAAAAAAGTTGAGAAAAGTGTGAGGGTAGAGCTGGCCGAAACTGTCCTGTTGTTGTCTTGCTTGTATTTCGAATATTCGATGCTTGTTTGACTGTGAAATTGAGTAATATATGTTGTATATTATGTGTAGAATGTGCCTTCCAAAAATTGTTTCAATTGGTTGTTTAAAACTAGGGTTTTCGAAAATGGAAGAAATCTGGAATTTGTGATCAGGATGTCCGGACAGTAGCTCTTTGTTTGAACGTAACTCTTTGTACAAAAATCAAAATCTAGTATCATTTGCGGCATTTGAAACTAGACATTTGTAGCTTTTTAACGGTATAAAAATCACCTGCTAGTTCATTTTGAATCAACTGTAGTGATTTGGCAAAGTTGACTGCCTTGTTGTGACTGTCTGTCCGAGAGGAATGGAGAAGCTGCATCTTGTGGCTTTATTTTCTCTCACTTGTGAACTGATTTTGGAAACGTTTCCTTCTAATGAAAAGTGAAATTTTGAACCTAGTTTCCAACGCCATACACCATTCTTAATTTGAACTTGTATTGAGTGAGATGTGGTCTGATTTTAAAAGTACGACAAAACTGGAAACTGGAAAGTTTTTCCCTTCTTGCTGGCCGAATGGTCAGGTTTGTTGTGGGATGTTTTGCTTCAAAAATTTTGATGTCAATTACCCACCAATTGCTCATTAGATGTTTATAGGACCTTGGTTTCAAAAATGAATCGAATTGGGGCTGATTTCATTGTGCAAAACGTTTGAAAAAGAAAGAAAGGCAAGAGGGCAGATTAGCCTTGAAACATTTCACGAACTTTAGTCGTTTTGTTAACTACCTTCCCACGTGAGTTTAAGGAAGTTTAAGTGTACCAAATTTGGTGTAATTTCAATACCATTTCGATACCCAAATGATGTCCCAAAGATTACTCGTCAAATCTTCTTCATTTCCTTGTTGTGTTGGCCGAAAATTGGGAGAGAAAAAGAGAGAGGAAACCACCAACTACAACCTTGAATCTTGCCTTGTTTGAATTGAAACCACAAAACTAAACCGATTAAACTAGCACGAAGGAGTTAAGGAAGCATGTTGGAGTGTACAAAATCCAGCCGATTTTCCACTATTATATCTTGATACTCAAAACTCCAAATTTAATTCCGCTTATTATGTTTGAAACTCTTATTGTGTTGCAAATTTCAGAGCATGATTCTCTTTTTGTGAATTATGTCGAATTCCCAAAGTTGCAGAAAAACCAAAACTGGTCCAAACCTGTCTTTTTCGAACTGAAATTTTGAGCTGAAAATCGAATGCTTTCCGTTTAGAATATTGGAAAAGTATCTTCTAAGAACTTTTAGTATTTTGGATCTAGTTTCCAACGGTACAGAGTTTTCCATTTTTGGACATACTGAGTGTAAGATCTAATTTTTCTAAGTTTGATGCGCAATACTGAAATTTTTCCTATTTCTTAGGAAATGAATTTTTAGAACTGGTCACTTTCTCTCGATATCGATAGACTGTTTTAAACCTCGATTGTATGGAAGAGGCAAGTCTCTCTTGGGACTCTAAACCCTCACTTTTGAATCTCGATTTCGAGAGATCTAAGGTTCTCTTTCATGACATTGTCTTATTATTGCAAGTGTACATTCTTTCTTGTTAGCAAGGGATTTATAAGTAATTATGAGTGATAGTCAATTATTATTTCTTCAGGCGCTTAAGAGGATTTTCAAGAGAATCTCGGGGTGGACGCCTAAAAATTTACTTGCTTATTTACTCACTTTTGACTTGGTGAATGTCAAGTGCATGAATAGTTGTCAATTATGTGAATTGCTTCTTATAGATTAAATGATTTATAAATGTCGAGTCGAGTGTATACATTAGCGCACTCGTTCTGTTTTAATTGATTGTATAACCGAACTGCTCATAATTGAATTATGTGTGATTGTTTGAATACCGAGTGGAGTGAATCTCATCGGCCTATAATGGTATTAGTCGATTGGAGTGAATCTCATCGACTCATAACAGTAACTGGGGGACGCCCAAATCTAAATTGGCCGACCTTGCGATTCGAGCCAGCAAGGGCTTGATCGAGAAGTTCGGTGAACCATGAGATAATCAAAAGCTTGATCTATTAAGAGATCTCGCTTGGTCTACTCAAGAAGTAGTACCTTTTATAGAAGAGCGGGCCTGGGACTGGGGATTGTAACGGTGAACGGGAACTGTAAAATAAGTGGAGTTCTACGGATCTAATACCGACCCGGTTGACGGAGTGTCATCGCGGGGAAGTATGTGATCGAGTTTTGACGAAGCAAGTGGAATCTAACTCCTGAGAGCTCCTGTATCCTTATTGAGTGTGTTTTATTTTAAGTTGTGAATTATTTGAATATTATAGCTTTATTTCCCGTATAAGTGATATTACTACTTGTACTATGTGCTTGCATGTTTTTCTTGGTCTCACTGAGTATTAACTCATCCCTTTAGCTTTATTTTTCTTAACAGGAGCCGAAATGGGATGAATTATGGAGAAGCCAACTTGATGGACTTTTGATTAGGATTTTGAATGTAATTGTTTAGACGACTTTTTGGAGGTTGTATATTTTGGGAATGTTGATGTATTTTGGATAACTTGTGATACAAGATTGAACATTCTTAAGGATGCGACTTTTCTTCACTCCGACTTTTATTTACTCGGTCATTTATCCTTAAGTTTGAATTGAAATTGTATCGAGTCCTGGCGAGAGTTGGGCAGGCATCCCGCAGATACCCTTTGGTTCGCCTTAGGGAGAAGTGAGGGCATCACACTCAAACTTTAGGGGGGGAACAAGAAATCAAATTCTCAGCAGACCTTCAAGAAGATCACTCTTGAGGAATTTCAGTATAGAAAAGACCACAACTTGTGCTTCATGTTTAGAGACAAGTTCACACCTAGTTATGTCTATAAAAACAAAGAACTTCACTTATTGTTGGTTGAGGAAGAAGAGGCTGTTGAGAGCCCATTGAAGGCTAAGGAACAGGATATCATAGAGTATAAGGGTACCGGTGCAATTCATGATATTATGTTGACTTTACATTCTGTATCTGAAGAGTTATCTACCAATATTATCAAGTTGCTAGGACTTTATAGGAAGCATCAACTATAAATCCTTCTTGATGGTGGTAGCACTAACTATTTTATCAAGTCTATAATTGCATAATTGTACCTTGAAAAAATCAAGAAGCATAAGCCTTTCAAGGTTAAGATAGTAGATGGGGTGGTTCTGCAATGTGATCAGTGGATATCTAGAATGCAATGGGAGATTCAAGGGCACAAGTTTACACACAATACATTCATACTAGAATTGGAGCCCTATGACACGATCATTGGGATTGATTGGATGAAATCTTAGTCCCTTGACCTTTGATTTCAAGGAATTGCACTTGTCTTTTGAGAAAACAGGTAAATGGATAGTGCTCAAAGGAGATTCTCACAATACTCCGGTAAAACTGAAGCAAGGATCAGTTGCTTAGATGTACATCAGACACATGGTCAAGGAAGCTTTGCAATAGTCTTGTATGGTGAAAGTTCACAACTCACATGTAACTTCTGTGCCACAATCTATTACTTAGTTATTGGTCAAGTATGAAAGACTTTTTGATGAACCTAAAATCTTACCCCCATCAAGAATTCAAGACCACCAAATTTCCCTTGAACTAGATGCCAAACCATTCAAAATTGTGCCATACAGATATCTTCACTTACAGAAGACAGAAATTCATAGACAAGTGAAAGAAATTGTCTTTTGAAATTATACAAAAATGCCACAGTCTTTTACATCACTAGCTCTTTTAGTCGAAAAGAAAGATGGGAGTTAGAGACTTTGCATTGAACATCAAAGACAAATCTCTCATAAGATTTACTGGATGAACTAGATGGTGCAAAAGTCTTTAAAAAATAGACTTAAGGTCAAGACACCACCAAATAAAAATGTATCTTGCTGACATTCAAAAACTGCATCTAGAACTCATTCTGGTTTATATGAATTTCTTGTTATGCCCTTAGGCTTGATAAATGCACTGCCACCTTTTAAGCTTTTGATGAATTATGTATTTGAGCCATACATCAAAAAATTTGTTCTTGTATTTTTTGATGATATCTTGACCTACAGCTTGATTATCAAACTCATTTGTACCATTTATCCATTATCCTTGAAACTTTTAGAACCCATTCTCTGTAAGCAAAGATGTATAAACGTTCATGTGGCCAAGATAAGGTAGAGCATTTGGGGCATATAGTTACCAGTGCAGGTGTGTGTGCTGATCCAAATAAGACTAAGGCAATGATGACTTGGCCTTCTCCTACAAGTATAAAAACTCTTAGAGGTTTTCTTAGGTTGACTAGTTACTGTAGGAGGTTTGTGAAGCGGCATGGTGTATGTCAAAAACACTTACTGATTTATTGAAAAATGGGCAATTCAGTTGGGTTTTTGCAGCAGAGATAGCATTTGAGAAACTTAAAGTTACTGATTTACTTAAAGTATGAGGACCAAAAAATGATTCTGTTAAAAAAGTTGAAGGACTATTTCAATAATTTCTTCTTTTGTTTCTTTCTTTAAATGTTACATCAGTGAAAAACAATGTTCTTGTGAACTATAGTTTGAAAAGATGAATACCTAACTCCTAACTAATCAAATAGTTGTAGAGATACATAGGGCTGTTAAACATAACAAGTAGCTCGAAAGCTCGTTAGAACTCCACTCGATAAGGCTCGAGCTCGGCTCATTAGTTGTGGTAAACGAGCCTAGCTTGAGCTAGAAATGTGCTCATTTAATTAACGAGGCGAGTTGGTATCTAGGTAGCTCGTTAGAACTCGTTAATAAAGGGCATATTTGTCATTTTAGAAGTCAAAATATAACACTTGTGATTAGGGTTCTCACTTCTCACTTCTCCGTCTCTGTATAATTTTTCTTCTTCTTCTTTGATTTCGTGGTTTCGCCTCTGTGCCTCTCCATCACAACCAAGTGGAGGTTCATTTCGTGGCTTTAATTCCACGATCCACCATCTCCTCCTCTCTGCCTCTCCGCCACATCCTACCTCTCCATTAGCAATTTAGCACCATAAAGGCCTTCATTTTTCACTGCTGCATCTTTAGTTCAGTCTATTTGGTTACCTCCAGCTCCAGCCATCTCTGCTCCAGTCATCTCTAACAAAAATCACTGCAAGCATTCAAGCAACCACTGACCAGTCCAATTTGACTGGTTTCTCCAAACCACCGTGAATTTTGGTAAGTAAAAATACCTACTATTACTTCGTTGGCAAGCTGCTTTAATTCTTGATGAATTTCTAAAATCTAATGAAGCAGGTTGGATGGTACTTGCTTAACATATCTTTTTTTTTTTATCTATAACAACCCCACCACCCACCAAAATTGAAAAAAAAAACACTCCCCTTCTTTCTCATTGTTGTCTACTCGTCTGGTTCAAAGGCTCATTTATTAGGATTTCTGAATTCTTCAACTTTGTTTCTTTATCTTAACATCAAGAATCCATTTATGCTCTTCAGATAACTGATGCTATAGTTGTTGCATGGATTCTTAATGCTACTTTAGTTGTACTAAAATTGGATCATTAATCTTTTTGGAAGGATGATAGGTAGGCTGAGATTTCAATTAAATACCATAGCAGGAGGATATGTAATCTAGTCCTTTAGGGGATTTCCATGTGTTTGAATTGCATTGATATTAGTCATGTGAGTATGCTTGTGGTAATGTGTTTATTTGTTAATTGACTTAACATGTAGTGACTTCTTAAATATTTTCGATGTTGACTGGTTCATCTCTTATCTTGGGAATGACACCGGCTACCTAAACTCAACACAAGGGCAGAGAGGGATCTGCCAAACTCAACATCCCCGATTTTTATATGTAGCCATAGGAAGCAAGAATAATAGTAGTGATCAAATTCAATGCCAATAAAAAAAACACAAACATGGAATTATTATAAAAACAATATGGTAATTGCCAATATAGTAATGTAATGTTTTCTTTACTAGACTAGTAAATTTATGATATGGTAATGTTTTGCTTTAGTCATCTAGTTTAGTTTTTTGTAGTACCCTTGATACATATTTTTTAGTGTCTAAGTAGCAATATCAATATACCATACCTTTGTTGTTATGTTCTTCTTTGTATTCTTTTTGTTAGACTTCACGGATATTGTTAGACTTCACGGATATTGAAGTTTTTGTTGATGTCTTCTTCTTTGAACTTCAAATTTTGGGGCACATGAACTTATCTAAGCTTTAAGGCTATGGCTAGTTAATTAAGTCTTTAAATATTGATATAGAAAGACATAAACAAAGTTATTAATTAAGTTTTAAATTCATATAGCGTATACTCAACTACTGACACTATTAACAATATTTGTGATAGGCTGTTTGACATATATGAGTGCAATTAAATACCTATTTTTATCTGTCTTCTTTTTCATTCTTTTTCTGTCATTTTTTCTTTCTATTTTGGATCATGCTAACAGCAACATTGATTGATTTTTTTCCCTTTCAAAAAACAAGTACGTACAGTCCTCTATTTCATTCATACCAAGGATCATCATCAAGTCCTATTATGGAGGTTGAAAATGAAGTTGTCGATCAAGAACTTGAGGTAGAGGAAAATACTGATGAGATGAGCTAAGAAGAGCCGAATGAAGGAGCAAAAACAGGGCAAAAAAGTGATAATGAAGGAGCAAAACCGTTTGAAAAAAAAATAAAAGAAAAAGAAGTCAACAATATGGGAGGATATGAAAATAGTAAAGCAGGCCGATGGAACAATGAAAGTGCAGTGCAATCACTGCAAAGAACTGTTTGCCAAAAGTGCATCTGGAGCCACTTCTCAACACAAGCGTCACCAAAAAAATTGTCTACAAAAGAAGTTGGCTCTTGGGGAAGAAAATAGAAAAAGACAGCAAATCTTATCCTTCACCGAAAGACTCTCGGATGGTATAATTTATCTAACTAATTTTTCCTATGATCATGCCAAGGCCCGAGAGTTAGCAGCTCATATGGTTCTTGTACATGAATATCCTTTCTCTATGTTGGATCATGTTGTTTTTAACAAATTTATGAAATCTGCATACCCGTTTTATAAAAAGATTAACCTACAAACAATAAAGGAAGATTGTGTGACTACTTACATGCTTGAAATGAGAAGACTGAGAAATACATTAAAAGGCATCAACATGGTTAGTATAACTACAAATTTGTGAAAATCTGATCAAAAAATTCAATACATGGTTGTGACGGGGCATTTTGTTGATAGTGATTGGTATTACAAAAACGGGTCCTAAATTTTTATAATGTCCCACCTCTTCACATAGGAGTAATTATTGCCAATGCTTTAAGTAAGTGTTTTCTTGAGTGGGGGATTGAGAATAAGGTTTCTATTATAACCGTAGACAATGCTTCTTACAATGATGTATACATTAGGAGTCTTAAAGAGGATTTTTCTCTTAAAAAAGGTTAAGCATTGAAGGAAAAATTTTCATGTTAGGTGTTGTGCATATATACTTAATTTGCTTATTCAAGATGGGTTGAATCAAATTATTGATGTGATTGATGTTGTTCGAGAGGGGATTAAGTATTTGAAAAATTCAGAGTCTCGTTTCAATGACTTTGCCAAAATAAAAAACAGCTTTAATTGCCTTCTAAAAAACTTATTTTGGACTGTCCAACTAGGTGGAACAACACCTATTTGATGTTGGCGTCGGCTCTAGAGTTTAGAGATGCATTTCCAAGATATGGGGACATTGATCCGGGGTTTCACTATGTCCCAAGTGAGTATGAGTGGATGAAAGTTGAAGAAGTTTGTAAATTTTTTTGGGTATTTTTTATGAGATCATTAATAGCATTTCTGGATCAGATTACCCAACTGCTAACCTTTTTCTTGTTGAGTTGTATAGGATTAAGGAACTGTTAAATGAAAAAACTCTTGATTTTTCTGATCATATTAGATCTATGGCTGAAAGTATGGCACAAAAATTTGACAAGTATTGGGGAAAAAGTAATGTTTTGATGTCTTTGGGTGCTATTCTTGATCCGAGATATAAAATAGTCCTTGTTAATCATATTTTTCGAGTTATTTATGGCAAGGATACAACCCCTAGGTCTATTGATGAGATTAGACACATTTTTTATGAACTCTATAATGAATATGTAGATGCTCACATCTTATCTCATGGTGAGGAACCACAAAGGGAAGCTGGAAAACGAAAATATGCAGAAATTACAAGTAAATCTACCCAAGGGGCTGCTAAAAATCTTGGAGTTAATGTTCTAATTGGAAAAGAAAATTTTCAAATGATTGTTAGTGAAATTAACAAGGCTCCACTTGAAAAATCAGATTTAGATGTCTATTTAAAAGAGGGCATGCATGTTTGTGATGCAAATACAAATCTTGAAGTCTTGAGTTGGTGGAAAGGGAAGGTGGAGGTTTCCTGTATTGTCAAGGATGGCAAGTGATGTACTCGCTATTCCAGTTACAACCACGGCTTTCGAATCTACTTTCAGTGTTGGTGGTAGAATAATCGATGATCGGCGTGCTTCTATGTCAGTTGAAATAGTGCAAATGTTGCTTTGTGGCAATGATTGGATCCTCAATTTTCATGGGTAAAAAAACAAGTCTCGTGTAAATAAAATATATCTTTTACTACCGGTTTATTTGGTACCTCATTTTACTTTGTTAGGAGTCGTAACTTTCTTGTTTTCGTTTTGTAGGAACCGCTTGATGTTCCCGAATCATCTACAATTGAAGAAATTGATCTTCCAGACATCTGAAGGCTGTTTTCTGGGATATGTAATGCTGTTTGTTGTTGAATTTGTTTGTGTAAAGATGAAATTTTCTTGTGATTGATTATGGAGCTGGATTTGTGAAGCTGGACCTTTCTACAGATTTGTAAAGCTGGATAAATTTTTAGTTATCTAGCATTGTTTTATATAGTTATTTGGCTGCGGTTTGTGTATTTGTTCAGTTGAATCAAATCCTTGGTCTTATGGTTGTTGTCTCCAATGGAATTTGGTTGGAGTTTGTGTAGTTGTTTACTTTTATTCCTGGAGTTTGTGTTTTATGGATGTTATGGTCTTGTATGTTTGTCTCGGATGGAATTTGGCATTGCATTTGGCATTCCTAGATGTTATGGCATTGAATTTCGCATTGTATTTGGCTTATACGTTGTCTCAGACTCTCAGTTGAATCACTGTGAATTTGGTTAAGTTTTGTTGAGTCAAGTTTTGTTGAATTTTGGTTCTGGATAGGGTGTAGCATTTGTTTGCATTTGTTCACTGTTTGACAGAAAATTTTGTGAGAACCCGTAATTTTTTCCTTTTCTAGGTTTTATTATATTCAATGGCATGTTTTTCTGCATTTTCTTTATTAGAAAAGTTTCTAGATAATTTTTATGAGTAAATATAGTTTTTAGGTGAGTTTTCTAGTATTGGTTAGTTTTTAAGAAATTAAGAGCGTATACCGGACGTGGGACCCACTAAGGCGAAAAGTTTGGAAAAATTCGGCTAGTTAGGTTAAGTTTTGGACACTGGGTTTAAATTATCGGGTGCTAAGAGATAATTAGAGATTACCCAAGTGGATTGGTGTGAGAGGAAACAAAGTGATAGCTATGCATTTAATGAAGTGACAAGTGTCACTTAGAGATTGGTTGTACTTTATGACTACTATTCACCTTTTACCATTTGACCAAATAAATCAAAAAAATTACCAAAAATGTACCATTTTCTTCTTCTTCTTGGCCGGCCACTTCAAGCAAAAAGAAAGGGAAAAGCTCTTCAAATACTTGCTTCCATCTTGCTCAAATTCAACAAATCAACCATTTGATCTTGCATTTGTTCCATAAAACCCCTTCACTTAGTGATTGTGAGGTGTTTAGTGGAGTTGTTTGGAAGGCTAAGGTGATTAGTTGCTCCCCCTCTTGTGTTGCTAAGGTGAGTAGTGAAGGAACCCCTCTCCTCCATCTAATGATGTTTAATTCATGATTTGTGGTAGTTTAAGATGTAATTTTATGGATTATATCTTGATTTTGGTTGAATTGGTGAAGTTTTAGAATTATTGGTGATTTTTCTGTTTTCCTATGATTATTATTATGTGGTCATGTATAATGATTAGAAATGATATTTAAGGAAGCTAGAAGGTGGGAAAGGTGGTTAATTGTAAGAAATTTCTGCTTTGGAAAGAAATTTGGAAAGTTAGGGTTTCATGTTCTTACATTCTGCCCGGCACTGTACCTCATAGTTAGAGGCCGAATTGGCCTTGGGTTAAAACATAAAAGTTGTAGGGAATGACATTTTAGAGATGTCTGTAAAATTTCAGGTCAATCGGAGCAATGTAACTTGAGAAAAAGACTGAAATACCCATGTTGCCCTGGTTCTACCCGAATTTGATAATTGCGTCTGTAATTGGTTAATTTGGTTGGGAATGCTTCTGATTTGGTTGTTGGTGCCTTCTGATGAATTGTAGCCTGTATCTTAGATTTTGGATGGCTTTGGAATCACTTGATTTGGACTTAGGTAGCCTGACTTATCATGTTTGAACCAGAATGCGGTTTGTGAACCTGTTTTTACGATTCTGGTGTAGTATATTGCATTTTTTACCTGGTTACACTCGAAACTGGATAGAGTAGCCTTCTTCAACATTGTAACCCTATATCTTAGCTTCGAAATGGTGTATCTTGTACCTCCATCCGATAATCGTAGTGCCAATGATGCCAAAACCGCAAAATGATGTCAAAAACTGTTTTTTTGGGTTAGAGCTTAATTCCATTTCCGGATTTTCCTGGTTTACTCTAGTGCTTATGTATTCTTATGGAGCCCTATTTTGGTGGTATTTGGACTTGGTTTATGACCGGTAATCGAGTCTTATTGTGCTTATTTGAATGTTTTAGGACGTGACGGTGGTCCAAGACGCTCTTAGGCGGAAGTGCATGAAATATCATTTGCTTGATTGGTGAGTGTACTACTCACTTGTTGTTTACAATGTGGCTTTGGTATATGTGAACTTGATGCCTTGAAGGCTTATTTGCTCCGTTGAACTTAATTGAGTGAGGGTGTACTTGATCGCCCTCACCCATTTGGTATCTCATATGATTGTCTACTGTTTTGCTGTAATGACTGAACGATACATGAAATACTGAATTGGTTCATGAATTTGGTGTCGCTTGGACGAGTATCCAACGACCATTACTGATACGACTGAGCTCAACCCCATTGGTAGTCGATTGGATCGAGCCGGCGAGGGCTTGGTCGTGAAAATTGACGAGCCATGGGGACTGTTATATGGAATCTTGTAGTAGTGAGACTCTTGATTCCGGTATACTCGAGTATTACCAAATTTCTACTGTTTGGAGTTCGGGCCCGGTAGGGGTATGTTGGGTGGAAGGAATGGAAGTAAAGTGGAGCCTACGGTTGGTTACTCTTAAACATTGACGGAGGGTCAATGAGGTTCGATCAAGAATGCAAACGAGGAAAAGGGCTCTTGAGAGCCGTCCGTATCCTTTTATCACCACTATTGATGTGTGCCTTTGCTTACTTTTGATGAATTGGAATGAAAAGCTTTATGCTTATGTGAACTTTGCTGCTTGAGTGGTATTATCTCACTGGGCGTAAGCTCACTCTATTCCCTTTTGTTTTCCTTACAGGAAAATAAATACTTTTGGACTGGATTTGATAGTTGGTTGCCGAATTGAGCTAGATGGACATATCTTTTGTGTAGCTCCTTGATTGAAACCCTAAATATATTTTTGGATCCGTTTCTCTTTTGATTTGGCAAACCGTACATGTATCCACTTTTGAATAACTTTTGTATGCCACTTTGGATTGTATATACTTAATTTCAACATGTAAATATTTGTTTGATGTTTGGTTGGGTTTTGACGTGTCGGTTACTATTCATGGCCGGCTCCGGTTTCATTTTCTTTTATTTTGACATTTTGACTTGTTTACGCGCGGTTGTATGTTCCGGAACGTATTAGATCGCTCTAAACTGAACCGTTAGTCCTGGCGAGAGCTGGGCAGGCAGTCCGCTAATCCCTTTGGTTCGCCTTAGGGGAAGGTGGGGCTGTCACAGGTGATATCAGAGCCTAGGTTTGAATTGGCCTGGGCATATTAGAAAGGCTCGACTTGAGGATTATGTTAAGTATGTTCCTTAAGGTTATTTACCTTTATTTCTTCTTTTGGTGTAGGATGGACGGACGGGGTGAGCCTAGTGATAGCCCTCCGGGCGAGCGACCTCGTGGAGCGCTCCCAGTGATTCTATACCAGATCCGACTCAGAGGGGCCGTTGTGCGTTGGAACCCGACTAACCGCCTCAGACGTTGCAAGTGTCGACACAAGTACGCTTACCCTAACGCTCTGGTGTTGGCCATGGCCGAGGAGCGTAAGGAGTTGGCCGAAGATAATGCTAGGCTTGAGGCCGAGATGAACCAGCTTAGGGCGGCCAATGAGAAACAGGCTGAGCGCATAAAGGGGTTGGAGTACGACGTGCTTGAGGTAGAGGATAGGGTTGATGACCTCTGCACTCAGCTTAGGGAGATACGTGAGCGCGAGTCTAAGCGAGCTCGAAAGGTTAAGGTTCGAGCCGCATCGAACCTAAACCTCTACGCCGACGTGGTCGAGGGAGTGAGCGACGAGGACTCGTGTGCGGGGCTCGAGGCTGGGGTTGGATCCACCCCGTTGGGTGGGTCTACTAGCCCGTCGACGGACTAGGTCGCGACTCCTAGGATTTTTGGGGATAGTTTTGTCTTCTGTATATAGGGCGGATAGGGAGAAGAGCTTTAGCTAATCGTTTTGTACGTTTTGTACGTTTGGGTTAGCTACGTGTATATTTCTTTTGATGGGGTCTTTCCCTCGTGGATTGTCCATGTTTGTACTTGACTTGACTGTACTTGACTTGACTGGTTGTTGATATGTGTGTTGTTTGCCTTGTTTGGAATGTATATATATGTTTGTAAAAGTTTTTGGGTTTTACTTACATGCATTGTTCTTATATTGGTTTAGTACATTTGCCTAGACCAAGTAGAGTTCATGAAAGGTACACGTAGTGGACGGGGACGTGGGCGCGGAAATAGACAACCCACACCGGACAGGGGTACTGGGGAAACCTCATCTGGACCTAATCCCGACCCCAACGTCCAAATAGCTGCCGCTATGCAGTAAATGACCAACTTGCTGGCACAAGTGGTGCAGCAACAGGGCCAAAACCCAAACCCTAATCTTGGAAACCCTGGCAACCACGTCGAGAGCTAAGACAGAGCTCTCGAACGATTTCAAAAGTTTGCTCCACCCAAGTTCATTGGGGGGCCCGATCCGGATATCGCCGAAAGGTGGCTCGAGAAGATGGTCGATATTTTTCCGGCCTTGCACTACATCGAAGAACGGCAGGTGACTTTTGCCGTTTTCCTGTTGGAAAGGGCGGCCGGTTCCTGGTGGAACGTAATACGGCAAAAATGGGAACGGGAACAAACGCCCAGGACTTGGATGAATTTCATAAGGGAATTCAACGCGAAATTCTTCCATCCTCTGGTTCAGGAGAGGAAGGAAGATGAGTTCATCCGACTCCGCCAAGGGGCTCAATCTGTGGCGGAATACGAGAGTCAATTCACCCGCCTGTCCAAATTTACGCCTGAGCTGATCATGACCGAGCAACGGTGGATCAGGCGCTTTATCCAGGGCTTGAATGTCGAAATCCAGAAGGACCTCGCAGTGGCTCAAATAAATGCTTTTAGCGAGGTCGTGGAAAAGGCCCAATGGGTAGAGAGTGCTAGATTGCAAGTCCGGAACTTCCAGGCAAAGAAGCGGGGGGTTCCTGAGAGTAGTTCAGGACAGGGTGAGAAGAGTACCCCCTCCAAGTTTGGACGAGGAATGAGAGGTGGACTACAGTCGGGTTCAGGTAGAGGGACTCCATCTAGGGGTGGCCAAGCTGGGCGAGGCCAAAGAGGAAATTTTAAGGGAGGCTCAGCTTCAGTACCTCGCGGTCCCTATGGGCATTGTGGGAAGCCAAACCACACAGAGGATAATTGCTAGAGGAAGGAAGGCAAATGTCTGCGTTGCGGAAGCGCAGACCATCAGTTGGCCACTTGCCCGGTCTTAAAACAAGACGGAAGGGGGAGTCAACCACCGTCGAGGACCAATGCTGGACCAGCTAAGGGAGATGGGTCCAAACCTAAGGTGCCAGCTAGAGTGTATTCATTAGAGCCCCAACCGGTCCCAGACTCTTCCGAGGTCGTAGAAGGTACGATCCCTGTATTCCACCGCTTTGCCAAAGTTTTAGTAGATCCTGGTGCCACTCATTCCTTTGTTAATCCTGCTTTCATGTGTGGCATCGATATAAAACCTTCTAGTTTACCGTACGACTTAGAAGTTAGTACACCTACGGGGAATCAATGTTTGATACTAGTATGGTTTATAGGGATTGTGAAGTGTGGGTAGGAGAGAAGAGATTGTTAGGGGACTTGATAAGTCTGGCCATCAAAGGATATGATGTAATTTTGGGTATGGACTGGCTAGCCAAGTATAATGCCCAACTGGATTGTAAAACGAAAGTGGTAGAATTCCGCATTCCGGGTGAGGCAACCTTAAGGTTGGATATAAGGGGTAGGTTAGCCTCATCTGCTTTGATTTCGGGCATTCGGGCTAGGAAACTGCTAAGTAGAGGGGCGCAAGGATTTTTAGCCTTTCTGATTAACACCCCCTCGGATAAGTTAAAAGTGGAGGACGTGGCCATAGTAAGGGAATTTCCGGATGTATTCCCTGATGAGTTAGTAGCCCTACCTCCGGAAAGAGAGATAGAATTCAAGATAGACCTGCTACCTGGAACCTTCACCCATCTCAAAAATACCATACCGAATGGCCCCTGCCGAGCTCAAGGAGCTAAAGTTGCAATTACAGGACCTTCTGGAGCGGGGATTCATTCAAGAGAGTGGGTCTCCTTGGGGAGCTCCTGTCCTGTTTGTCAAGAAAAAGGACGGAAGTTTGAGGATGTGTATCGATTATCGGGGCCTGAATAACATTACGGTTAAAAATAAGTATCCACTGCCCCACATAGATGAGTTGTTTGACCAGTTGCAGGGAGCGGTGGTCTTCTCGAAACTGGATCTCCGCCAAGGGTATTACCAGTTATTAATCAGGAAGGAAGATATTCCAAAAATCGCTTTCAACTCGAGATATGGGCATTACGAATTCGCAGTTATGCCATTCGGACTAACCAATGCTCCTGCCGCCTTCATGGATTTAATGCATAGGATTTTTAAGCCCTACCTGGATCGATTTGTCGTAGTCTTCATCGACGACATTTTGGTCTATTCCAAGACACGTGAAGAGCATGAGCAGCACTTGAGGGTTGTCTTACAAACCCTAAGAGACCATCAACTGTACGCTAAGTTCAGCAAGTGCGAATTTTGGCTGGAGAAAATTTCTTTTCTGGGACACGTAATTTCTCAAGAGGGTATTTCAGTTGACCCGGCGAAAGTAGAGGCTATGACTAATTGGAAGAGGCCAGAAAATCCCACCGAGGTCCGCAGCTTTCTAGGGCTGGCTGGATATTACCGACGTTTCATCAAGAACTTTTCCAAACTGGCCGGTCCCCTAACTGACTTGACAAAGAAACATGGTCGGTTCATTTGGAATGCCCGAAGTGAGACAAGTTTTCAAGAGCTAAAGAAAAGATTGACCATGGCTCCATACGAGGCACTATATGGACGAAAATGCGGATCACCGATTTACTGGGACAAAGTTGGCGAGAGAAAGGCCTTAGATCCAACCACTATTCCATGGATAGAGGAGGCGCGAGAAAAGGTGAAGTTGATACGACAACGACTCCAAACTGCTCAAAGCCGACAAAAGAGCTATGCGGACAATCGAAGGAAAGACTTGGAGTTCGAAGTTGGAGACTGTGTTTTCCTCAAGGTTACACCGTTGCGGAGCGTCACGGTGGGTAGAGGAAAGAAATTGCAACCGAGGTTCGTCGGACCTTACAAGATCCTACAGAGGATAGGTGAGGTAGCATATAGGCTAGAGCTGCCGTCAAGCCTCTCTAGAATTCACGACGTCTTCCACGTCTCGATGCTCAAGAAGTACTATCCCGACCCATCCCATATCTTACAGCCCGAGGAAATCGACATAGATGAATCGCTTGCTTACGAAGAGAAACCTGTCCAAGTGCTTGACCGGAAAATCAAAGAGCTGAGAAACAAGCAAATTCCGTTGGTTAAGATACTATGGAGAAACCATGGGGTAGAGGAAGCTACCTGGGAGGTGGAAGAAGAAATGCGAAAGAAATACCCAGAACTGTTCGTGAGTTAAGGTGAGAAATTTCGAGGGCGAAATTCTTTTAAGGGGGAGAGAGTGTGAGAACCCGTAATTTTCCCATTTTCTAGGTTTTATTCGGTTTACTGGCATGTTTTCTGCATTTTCTTTATTCGAAAAGTTTCTAGATAATTTTTATGAGTAAATATAGTCTTTAGATGATTTTTCTAGTATCGGTTAGTTTTTGAGAAATTAAGAGTGTATACCGGACGTGGGACCCGCTAGGGCGAAAAGTTCGGAAAAATTCGGTCAGTTAGGTTAAGTTTTGGATACTGGATTTAATTTACCGGGTATTAAGAGATAATTAGAGGTTACCAAGTGGATTGGTGTGAGAGGAACAAAGAGATAGAGATGCATTAAATAGGGTGACAAGTGTCACCATAAGATTAATTCTTAAGTTTGACTACTATTCATAACTTTACCATTTAATTAAAATTGGCCAAAAATCAAATCATCTTCATTTCTTACCTCTCTTGGCCGAACCTCTTGCTCAAAGAAAGAAAAAAATCCTCCAACTTCCTACTTCATAATCTTGCTTCAATCTTCAATTTCCACCGTTTAATTTTGGGTTTGCTCCATAAAACCTCTCCACTTAGTGATTGTGAGGTGATTGGTGAAGTTGTTTGGAAGGCTAAGGTGTTGAATTGCTTCCTTTCTTGTCTTATAAGGTGAGTGACTAAGGGACTACTCTTGTCTTTCCAATAATGCTTAAGTAGTGACCTATGGGAGTTAAAGTAATGATCTTTGGTGTTATTTCATGATTTTGGTTGAGATTGATGACATTTTCTATTTAATTAGGATATTTCTGTTTTAATATGATTGTTATAGTGTGGCTATGTATGATGATTGGAAATGATCTAGAATGAAGCTAGAAGGTGTATATGGTGGTTAATTGCAAGAAATTTCTGCTTTGGAAAGAAATTTGGAAAGTTAGGGTTTCATTATTTTACATTCTGCCCGACACAGTACCTCATAGTTAGAGGCCGAATTGGCCTTGGGTTAAAACATGAACGTTTTAGGGAATTATATTTTAGAGATTCCTACAAAAGTTCAGGTCAATCAGAGCAACGTAGCTTGTGAAAAGACTGAATTACCCCTGCTGCCCTGTTTCTACCCGAATTTGATAATTGCGTCTGTGATTGGTTATTTTGGTTGGGAATACTTCGGAATTGGTTGTTGAGGTCTTCTGATGAATTGTATACGTGTATCTTAGCTTTCGGATGGCTTTGGAATTACTTGATTTGGACTTAGGTAGCCTGACTTATGATGTTTGAACCAGAATGCGGTTTGTGAACCTGTTTTTGCGGTTCTGGTGTAGTATATTGCATTTTTGACCTGGTTACACTCAAAACTGGACAGAGTAGCCTTTTTCAACATTGTAGCCCTATCTCTTAGCTTCGAAACGGTGTATCTTTCACCTCCATCCGATAATCGTAGTGCCAATGGTGCCAAAACCGCAAACTGATGTCAAAAAACTATTTTTTTGGGTTAGAGCTTAATGCCATTTCCGGATTTTCCTGGTTTACTCTAGTGCTTATACATTCTAGTGGAACCTTATTTTGGTGGTATTTGGCATTGGTTATGACTTGTAATTGAGTCTTATTATGCTTATTTGAATGTTCTAGGCCGTGACGGTGGTGCAAGACGCTCTTAGGCGGAAGTGCATGAAATATCATTTGCTTGATTGGTGAGTGTACCACTCACTTGTTGTTTACAATGTGGCTTTGGTATATGTGAACTTGATGCCTTGAAGGCTTATTTGCTCCGTTGAACTTAATTGAGTGAGGGTGTACTTGATCGCCCTCACCCATTTGGTATCTCATATGACTGTCTACTGTTTTACTGTAATGATTGAATGATACATGAAATACTGAATTGGTTCATGAATTTGGTGTCGCTTGGACGAGTATCCAACGACCATTACTGAGACGACTGAGCTCAACCCCATTGGTAGTCGATTGGATCGAATCAGCGAGGGCTTGGTCGTGAAAATTGACGAGCCAAGGGGACTGTTATATGGAATCTTGTAGTAGTGAGACTCTTGATTCCGATATACTCGAGTATTACCAAATTTCTACTGTTTGGAGTTCGGGCCCGGTAGGGGTATGTTGGGTGGAAGGAATGGAAGTAAAGTGGAGCCTACGGTTGGTTACTCTTAAACATTGACGGAGGGTCAATGAGGTTCGATCAAGAATGCAAACGAGGAAAAGGGCTCTTGAGAGCCGTCCGTATCCTTTTATCACCACTATTGATGTGTGCCTTTGCTTACTTTTGATGAATTGGAATGAAAAGCTTTATGCTTATGTGAACTTTGCTGCTTGAGTGGTATTATCTCACTGGGCGTAAGCTCACTCTATTCCCTTTTGTTTTCCTTACAGGAAAATAAATACTTTTAGACTGGATTTGATAGTTGGTTGCCGAATTGAGCTAGATGGACATATCTTTTGTATAGCTCCTTGATTGAAACCCTAAATGTACTTTTGGGTCCGTTTCTCTTTTGATTTGGCAAACCGTACATGTATCCACTTTTGAATAACTTTTGTATGTCACTTTGGATTGTATATGCTTAATTTCAACATGTAAATATTTGCTTGATGCTTGGTTGGGTTTTGACGTGTCGGTTACTATTCATGGCCGACTCCGGTTTCATTTTTTTTATTTTGATATTTTGACTTGTTTACGCGCGGTTGTATGTTTCGGAACGTATTAGATCGCTCTAAACTGAACAGTTAGTTCTGGCGAGAGCTGGGCAGGCAGTCCGCTAACCCCTTTGGTTCGCCTTAGGGGAAGGTGGGGCGGTCAAATGCTTAAAGGGCAGCAATGTTGGAAATAGATGAATGACTACGTGATGTGTGCACGGATGATGCTCAAATGCGAGTTCCATTGGGTCCAGTTGCACGTGCATGGGCCAAGCAATTCAAGAAGTCGCTTCTAGCCCTTGTTCGAAGTGTCCAAGATCAACAAGGGGTCCATAGGAATATTGAAGGTTTGGACGTGGCTAACCAAGTTGTCTACACATTGATCCAAGCTAATGAGGGCCCAAGTGATGGCCACGCATGTGCTTAATGGAGTGACCGAACATTAGCATTATTAGTTGTTTAGTTTGTTAGTGGTCTTGAGTGTTATCGAATCATTGTTAGTCGTGGCTTAAGTCATTAGTTAGTTTGTCAATTTTCCAGTTAAAAGGTTCGGCCCACATAGCCACAAGTATAGCCGAACCCTCTTTCTTAGTTTAGGTAGGTTTAGTAGTCAAACAATCCTTGTTCCAATCGGATTTGGCATTGGTTGCTAGCCTATAAAAGGGCTGATCTTGTACAAACAAAGGGGTTGCAAATTTTGAGAATAAAAATTGACTTTGTTTCTCTTCCAATCGAGAGTTACATTCTTACTTGCTAGGCAAGGGTTCTTTGAGCAATCTCGCGTGACGTCTTTGATTGTTCATCCAGTCAACCACCTCAATTAGAGTTACTATTCTACCGCCTTTAATCAAGTTGTGCTGTCCATCTTGGTTCTAGGTTCCACAATCCAAACGATTGGTCATCCTTCTAGATCCTTGGACAATCATGCTACGTGTCTCGGAACAAGTTGATCGAGGAGCGTATCACTACGAGCCATGTTGCATGTCGTTTGGTCAACCTTATGATGCTTTTGAACAAAGACATTCTCCAAGACAAGAAACATCTTGTATAAAGGTTGTGAAAATTCCAGGTTCCACTCCAAAACTCTCTAAGCAGCCTTTTGTCATGAATGGTCGAATTTGGACCTACACAATAAATCACACAATTAGCATTTGTAGGTGTAAAATCACTTGACAGCTTACCATTCACATTCACAAGATAAGGATCTTCATAGTGATGCTCAATCATGTTAGAAAAGTCCCGAATATGATTGTGCAAAGTTTCAAAATTCATTGCAAGTTGTTGTGGGTATGGCCTATCTTGCACAAATGGAGCAAGATCGAGATAGGCAGCTTTTGTACCTTCAAATTGAAGACTAAAATCAGGTTGTAAGGAATCAGAATTTGGAACAATAAGGAAAGAATTATCACCAACGACATAAGAAGGAAGTTTATAACAAGTTTCAAGTGTAGAAACTCCCTTTGAAACTTTATTATTCCTCCCAACAAGCAAATCAGGCTCATGGTTGAAGTTGAACATCAATGGATAACAAAGAGATACAAAACTTAAGATGCAAACTCCATGAAAAGTTTGATATTCACCAATGGATTTAGGAATAGAACATGCCAAGATCGACTCAATTTCTCCTTGCTTAACTTGCGTAAAAGTAGAAACACTAAACAAAGTAGAGTTAATATTGTTAGAAAAAATGTATGATCTCACATCCTTTCTCACAATCAGCTCACTCTTAGAATTTTTAATCTCTTTCTCATGCTCAATAGCTGACTTTTTCCTCTCATTATTCTCAACCTCTTTCTCCTTTTCAACTCCCTCGAATTTTACCTCATCAGTCACAATTCCCTTATCTAACTCTTTCTTCATACTATAACGCTCATGCTCACTATTCATGTATGCTAGATCAATACAAAGTTGGTCATAAATAAGTGATATAAGTGCAAAACGACGACCATTAAATAAGAAGGAATACTTATTAGTATGTTCATCATATTTAACTTCTCGCCTCAACATCCACGCTTTACCCAGCAATACATGTGTCACTTGAATCGGGACTACATCACGCAACACCTCATCCACATACTTGCCAATTTGAATAGGTACAAGTATGTGCTTAGTAACCCAAACATCACCATGAGCACTCAGCAACTTATACGGTTAAAAATGATCAATTGTTGGAAGATTTAATTCCTTAACCATGATAGTGCTTGCAAGATTGACTTCACAACTCCTATCAATGGCCAAGCTGCAAACTCTATCCTTAATGTGGCAATGAGTATAGAACCAATCATTCTTTTTAGCTTTGACGATTTCCAATTGCTCAGTTATCTCACGCAATGCCATAACATTTACTCCTTTAGGCACAAGATAGTGAAGCTCCAGTTGAGCATTCGTTTGTCTCATACTTTTATTACCTGCAGAACTCAACAAACATTAGTAGAAAAGGCCTCACTCACTCCCTTACATGTTTTCTCTTGCCCTCGTGTATCACTCAAGTGTTTAAAACACTCTAATGTTCTCACCGATCACCTCTCAATTCACTTGATTGCTTCCTTTGAAGAAATCAGAATTTTCTCCAAGCAATTCAACCAAACTTTTACCAAGTGCGCACAAGATGGTGGCGTATTAGTGGCTGGAATTTTAGGGCTGATTAGACTGTTAAGTGACTCAAAAAATGGCAGCAAAATACGCTGAAAATTCCCAGATTTTAGTTCGCAAAAGGTAACTCAAGGTTTGGGTAGTATTTGACTTTGATGAGGACTCAAATTGGAAACAAGTGAACTCAAGCTGATACAAACCCGTCCGGAGGTATGAACTCGTATCCCACGTAGCTCCCGGATCTAGACGAAGGAATTAAGTTGGTAGGCGAAGCGACACTCGAACACCTAACTCTATGATGCGAACCTTGGACTTAACCTCAACCCACAAATACTCGAGTAAGTGAAACGTAGTCACAAGTAGAAGAACGCCACAATCAAGGTGTGTGCTTGATTGATAAGTTCAAGAATACTCTCGAGTAATTCTTAACTATTCAAAAGAGACTCTCTTAGACAAGAGACAAGTCTAAACACTTGAATTTCTGAAATATTATTGAATGAATAAAACAGTTGGAGATATGGGCTATTTATAGCCTTACATAGAGAAGAAAACCTAAAGTGCTGTGGACTTGGTCTAGAAATCCTAAAGTGATTTGTAATCACTTATTTCCTAAGAACTAAAGGACTTAGTTTCGGCCTTTGTGGCCTAGTGGGCCAGGCCGAACTATGAAGACACTCATCAACTAAATAAAACAAGATAATGGACCATTGAGCCCTTATTACAAACGACTCCTAAAGAAAACAGAAAATCGAAATGATATGATCCAGATCCCCCACTCTAGTCCATGAAGATTTCATATGCTCAAGTTATTCGAGTTTCAAGTTGTGTCATTTATTTGGTGTTGTTAAGCAAGGTTTTTAATGTTAATTACCTTGCTAATTTAGTTGTTTATTTGCTTTAGTTAATTCGGCTAGATTGTGTCTCAAGATGGGCCGACTTCTTGTTATTAATTTTAGAAAAATAAGTGATTCCAAATCACATTAGGATTTCTAGACAATTCCAAAGCACATTAGGTTTTGGATTGTTCAAGATTTGGTCAATTTTGGCTTCAAGAATTTCAAGAATCAAACCACTACTTCAAGATAGATGTCAAGAATTCGAAGAAACAAGGTAAATTTGTCAAGAACTTCAAAATATAATGTAACAACCTCTTTTAGTGCACGACACGATAAAATTTCCAACCCCTTTTGTTCAAAAAACCCTACTTTGATTTCGGCTTTCAAGAACAAAAACTAGCGACCAAAATTTTTTTTTTATTATTGAACTAGACACAAAACACAAAAAGATAACAAACAAATAGATTTTTGTGTTTTGATGAACAGTACCACAGATGAATGGTAAGTGAATAGTATGATGAATAGTATGAATTTTTTTTTTGAATCACGAATCTGACTCGGGAAAACGAGGATTTATGACTCAAACACAAAAGAAAAGAAAACATATAACCTGGTGGTTGTTGACTAGCTCTGATTACCAACTGATATGATACGCATTTCGACACGATCTAGACAACGACACCAACGGTTTGGCAGCGGAGAATTTGACCCAATCTAACCCTCTAAGTTGCGAACAATATTGATACAATTTCAACCCGCGACTTAATGAATTAACGAACCAAATTGTATGTAGTAGAACGCCACAACCAAGGAGATACTTGATTGATAAGTTCGGATGAATAACTTAAGACAACTCTCAAGTATTCAAAGGAAACTCTCTTGGACAAGAGAAAGTGATTAACTCACCATTGTTATTATAAAATCTGATTTTTTACTAAAAAATATTGGAGAAGACTAGGCTATTTATAGCCTTACATAGACTCAAAACCTAATGTGCTCTGGAATTGTCTAGAAATTCTAATGTGATTTGGAATCACTTATTTTTCTAAAATTAATAACAAGAAGTCGGCCCATCTTGAGACACAATCTAGCCGAATTAACTAAAGCAAATAAACAACTACATTAGCAAGGTAATTAACATTAAAAATCCTTGCTTAACAACACCAAATAAATGACACAACTTGAAACTCGAATAACTTGAGCATATGAAATCTTCATGGACTAGAGTGGGGGATCCGGATCATATCAAACTCTCTCTTGGATCGTACATACAAGAGCTTGTAGGGATTCGTGCATTTTCTTGGCACGAGCTCTTGTAACCAGTCCTAGTGGGGCTTGAACCTTATCCGATGGCATAGCTTGACTCGTATCAAACTTTTCCATGTTTAGCCTTTTCCGTTTCGCTTTAGGTCTAGCCTTTTCCATTGCACCTTAGGTCTTCTACTTGTATGGCTATAAATAGCCTACCTTGGGTCATGTTTTATTCATTCAATAATACAATCAAATTTGAGAGTTTTCTTGGTTTCCCCAAGGCTTCTTGAACAACTTAGAATTTATCTAGGTGTTCGTGACTTATCAATCTAGAATCGCACTAGATTGTGGCGTCTACTACCTTTATACCAAAGTTCGTTAACCACGTGATTAAGGGGTTGAGGTCATCCACTCCAAGCTTGGTATCCTCTTGTCGATCCTGAGTCAATCTCTTACGGGTTTCGTCACAAGGTTGGCGACATTCGTATCACTTACTTTTATTTTTGTTACTTAATTGTGCAATCTCTATTGCTCTGCACTTGCTTTACAATTGTGAGTTTGTGCAAATAGTTGTAGTACTTTTATTGGTTGAAAACTTATTTTATTTAGTTGGTTTGTGTGGATAACCTAATTCACCCCCCTCTTAGGTTGTTTGTGGGCCTAACAATTGGTATCAAATCTTGGTCTCCTAGAGATTAAACTCAATCGGCTTAGGAGTAAAGTTGGCAACCAATAATGCTTTCTTTTTAGAGGGGTAATCAATTATTAGACCACCTTTGTTTAGTGGCTCACATTTTAGTAGTTGGAAACAAAGAATGGAAGTTTTCTTGCAATCTATAGATATTGAACTTTGGTTTATTATTAATCTAGATTCTTATGAAACTACTACTTTTGATGCAAATATGGATCGAAATAGACCTAAAGCTATGAATGAATTGAGTGTTCGAGACAAGATGAATCTTACTTTGAATGCAAAAGCCATGAATGTTTTGTATAATACTTTAGATGCCAATGAATCTACTAAAATAAAAAATTGTAAGTCGGCTAAAGAAATTTGGGATAAATTGTGTGATATACATGAAGGTAATCAAGATATTAGAGAACAAAAGAAATCTCTTCTTGTTGCTAAATATGAAAATGGAACCTCATGAGAATATTGATAAGATGTTTTGTAGATTTAGTAACATTGTAAAAGATCTTGAATTGCTTGGTAAAGAATATACTCTGGGTGAGAAAAATAGAAAAATTTTGAATGCCTTCTCCAAAGATTGGGAGAATAAAGTGATGGACATTGAAGAGTTTAAAGATTTAAATTCTATGTCTATTGAGTCTCTTATAAACTTTCTAACCTCAAGGATAAAAAAAAGTATAACTCTCAAAACTTATCAAGAAGATGATGATTTGCTCTCACTTGATGTGAAGATGTAAATGATGTGACAAAAACCTTCAAGAAGCTCTTCAACAATAAGAACGGATATATAAGAGGTGGATCAAGCAACAACCAATTCTCAAATCCACCAAAATAAGAGCAAATAGAAGACAAAATTTCAATAATTTCCAAATCACATGGAATGATTGCAATTCGGATGGTGAGATTGAAGAAGAATATGTGTGAGGACCCGTAATTTTCTTAATTTCTAGGTTTTATTTTCTTTTAATTGCACGTTTTTCCACATTTTCTTTATTCAAAAAATTTTAAAAATAAATTTTATGAGTAAATATAGTTTTTAAATGATTTTTCTAGTATCGGTTAGTTTTTGAGAAATTAAGAGCGTACACCGGACGTGGGACCCGTTAGTGCGGAAAGTTCGGTAAAATTCGGCCAATTAGGTTAAGTTGTGTATACCGGGTTTAATTTATCAGGTGTTAAGAGATAATTAGAAGTTACCTAGATGGATAAGAGTTGGAGAGACAAAAGGATAGAGTTGCATTAAATAAGGGTGACAAGTGTCACCTTGTGGTTTATTCTTGACTTTGACTATTTTACTTACCTTTACCAATTAACCAAAATTGACCAACAATTCATCATTTTCTTCATCCTTATGGCCGAATATCTTCAAGAGAAAAGAGGGGAAAAAGCTCTCAAATTTCTTGCTCCAATCTTGCTCAATCTTTCATTCCAACCGGTTAATCTTCAAATTACTCCATAAAACCTCTTAGTTTAGTGGTATTAAGGTTGGTTGTGAAGTGGTTTGAAGGAGCAAGGTGCTAAATTGGGTCTTTTCTTGGGTTTGCAAGGTATGTGACCAAGGAACCTTCCCTTTGATCCTAATAATGTTCCATTTGTACCTTATGTGAGTTAAAGAGATAATTTTAGGTGTTATTTTGTGACTTTTGGTTGAATTGGTGAAGTCTTATATTTATTTGTGATTTTTCTGTTTTCATATGATTAATATTGTGTGGTCATGGATGATGGTTGGGAATGGTTTATAATGAAGCCTTAGTGTGTAAATTGTAGCTATTTGCGGAAAATTTCCGCTTTGAACCGAAATTTCCAGGTTAGGGTTCCAATTTCTCACTATTCTGCCCGGCACTGTTGGACCTAGTTAGAGGCTGAATTAGCCTTATGTTAAAACATTAAAGTTGTAGATAATGATTTTTTATAGTTTCCTGAAAAATTTCATCCCAATCGGAGCAACGTAGCCTGTGAAAAGACCAAAATACCCCTGCTTCCCTGTTTCTACCCGAACATGCTAATCAGTTTCTGTAATTAGTTGTTTTGACCAGGAAACTGATTTGGTTGTCGATGTCTTCTTAAGAAATATAGCCTGGTATCTTAGCTTTCGGATGGCTCTGGAATCACTTGAATTGGACTTTGGTAGCCTGAATTATGGTTGTTTAACCAGAATGCGGTTTGCTAACCTATTTATGCGGTTCTGGTTTGATACATTGCAATTTTGACTTAGTTGCACTACAAACTCGACTGAGTAGCCTTCTTCAACATTGTAGACCTTTCTGTTAGCTTCGAAACGGTGTATATTTCACCTCCATCCGATAATCATAGTGTCGGTTGTGTCCAATACGCTAAACGACGTCAAAACTGTTTTGGGTTTTAGGGCTTAACTTTCATTTCCGGTCATTTTCCTAGCTAAATTTTGTACTTGAATGACTTTGAGCCTATTGAACGGCTGTTGTGATGAATTTATATTGTGTATGACTTTGGGACTGGTTGAGGAAAATAATGAAGCCATAAATGGCTGAAAAATAGGTAAATACAGAGGGCATGCTGCCCAAAATTTTAGGACTACGCGATTCTTTCAAGTTGAGTTGATCATAGTACAAATGAAGGGTTTTGGGGGTTGTTTGTAACCCTAGGTCCAACTATTATCTTTTGGCTCAAAAGTCATATTTTATTCTTTTGTACTAGTACTTGTACTAGTACTTAACATGGAAAGGCGTACGACATGTAGTCGAGCCTCACTTGTGCATTCCGTTTACTCGATTTTGGATGTGAAACCTTCAATTGGTTTACTTTGATGATTTTAGGGTTTCTTGGCGATTAAAGCCAATCTGAAGTGAAAACTTTTGAAGTATCTGTACTTGAACCGGTGAGTGTACCACTCCCCTCACTTGCTGCTTAACTTGATTTCTGCCCTGCAATCTGTGATTTAAATGACTGCACTATCTGTTTATTCTGTTTGAGACGAGGGTGTACTTTATCACACTCGTTTTCTTGTCTGTCCATATGCCTATTTACTGTTAATCTGTTAACTGTATCTGAATCTGTTCGGACGTCATTTGGAGGCTGGTATCCAACGACCTTTCTGTGACCTCTGAGCTCAACACCTGTGGCTAGTTACTCAAGTCGGGCCGGCAAGGGCCTGGTCGATTAGATAACGAACCACGGTAGTCTATTTCAGGAATTTTTGGGTATTGAGACCCTTAATTCCGGTATACTCGAGTATTACCACTTCTGTTCTGTTCGGCGTTCGGGCCCGGTAGGGGTATGTTTGGTGGACGGAAATTGGTGTAAAGTGGGGTCTACGGATATGTTGGTTCTATGTACGTTGACGGAGAATCAACGGGTTTGGATCAAGTACTGCACATGGAAATCTGGCTCCTGAGAGCCACCTGTATCCTTTCCCTTTGAATCACTGTGTCTAACTGCTTTCCTTTAAATCTGGTATATGTATCTGACTGGTTAACGTGAAAGGCCATGATTTTACCCCTATATGATTGGTACCTCATTGAGCGTAAGCTCACCCCTTTCTGTTGCTTTTGTTTTCCTTACAGGGAACCACTTTGGGGACTATGATGTTTTGAAGCACGAGTTGAGCTAGTTTTAATATCTTTTGTAAAGCTCCTCGATTGTTGGAAAAAAAAATCCTAAATGTATTTTGATCCAATTATCTTCCTTTTGTTTTGTAAATTACAAACGTATGTGTATAACACTGTTTACCCTGTTTATGTGTCCTTCCGAGTTATATGACATGGCACCCACTATTCATCGACGGTTTTAATTTTTGTTTGGCTATTTTACGATTTTGACTTGTTTGAGTGCACTTTTATTTTTCCGGAACGTTTTAGATCGTGTTTATCTGCACCGTTAGTCCTGGCGAGAGCTAGGCAGGCAATCCGCTAACCTCTTTGGTTCGCCTTAGGGGAAAGTAGGGCTGTCACAATATGAAAAAGATCAAGTGGCATTTATGGCCATTAGAGATGATGAGATATCTTCTAACTATTCCTCTTCTGATGAAAATGATGATGATATTGAGGCATTTGTGGTTAAATCAAGATAAATTCTTTGTTAAAGGAAAATTCAAATCTTTTTCAAGAAAACAAAATGTTGAAGAAGGAAAATGATGATTTAAAAAGGTTTAATGATGATGTTATTTAAAATCAAAGTAATTTGAAAAAGAAATTGGATGAGAAAACAAAGTTTGATGAAAAGATTAAAGAAGAACAAACCTTGTTGAGAGAAAGAATGAATGATTTTAGTGATTTTCTTAAAAAGGAGAAACAAGGTGTTTTGGAAAAGAAAAAGGTTAGGAACACTTTTGATATGATCCGGATCCCCCACTCTAGCCCATGAAGATTTCACATGCTCTAGAATCCCTTGGATGAGAACTAAGAGAGATTCTTAACCCTCAAGAAATGATTAAAGGAACTTATGGTGTTTGGTAGAATGGCGCCACAAACAAGTATGATTCTTGCTTGATAAGCCACGAAGAACACTTAGAACCAATCTAAGATATTCAAAGGATATTCAAAGCTAAGAGAACTGGCTCTTTATTGCTGAAAATAATAATAATGAACTTGTTTTGGTGACAATCAGCCAAGCCTTATTTATAGGCTTCACCAATCCTAATCCTAACTTACTAAGGAAGACCTCACTAACTCAAATAACTCGAAATTACTAACTCGTTCCTAATGAACTAAAAGCTGGTCGGTTAAGTGCTCAACATGAGCTATTCGACCTTATTGTCACGCCTACAAACTAACTTCTAATTGCGACAAGAAAATCAGCAAGCAATCCGTGTGCTCCTAGGAATCCGTGGTCTTCTCATTGGCTTGGAGTAGATTCACCAATGTGTGGTGACTTTCTTGTATCCTTCCTATGCGAGAGTGAACTACTTGTAGGAACATTTGAAGTGACTCTTGCAACTTCCTTGCCCTTGCTCGAATCATTGGTCCAAGGTTCATCATTGGTGTATTTAGGACTTCACTCGAGCCATTTGAATCAGCAACTTAAAGCCTTGGTGGTCTCTCATCAGTCCCCTCCTCTTGAGAAGGATTTGCCCTCAAATCCAAGTCGTCACCTATATCAAAAGGGAGCAAATTAGTAGCGTTAAATGTAGGGCTGATGCCATACTCACCTGGAAGATCAAGTTGATATGCGTTGTCATTGACATTGGCAAGGACTTGAAATGGTCCATCCCCGCGAGGCATCAATTTACTTGGCCTTTTCTCAGGGAAACGTTCTTTGCGCATGTGTAACCATACCCAATCTCCAGGTCCGAATGGCACTTGCCTACGCCACTTGTTTACGTGCTTGGGCAAATTGCTCTATGCGGTTCTCAATGTTCATTCAAACTTTCTCATGAAGGTGTCTTACAACCACGGACTTTTTCTTACCATCAAGGCTAGCATATTCACTCAAAGGTAGGGACATGAGATCTAGTGGTGTTAATGGGTTGAAACCGTAAACTACCTCAAAAGGAGAAAATTGAGTAGAGAGTGGGTAGAACGGTTATAAGCAAATTCAATGTGAGGAACATTCCTCCCAAGTTCTCAAATTACATTTAATTAAAGCACGTAACATGGTAGACATGGTCCTATTAACTACCTCGGTTTGGGGGTGACTAGTAGTTGAAAACGACAACTTTGTACCTAATTTAGACTAAAGTGTTTTCCAGAAATAGCTCAAGAATTTAACATCACGGTTAGAGACAATAGCACGGGGAATACCATGCAAACGTATGACTTCTTTAAAGAATAGATCAGCAATATATGGTGCATTATCAGTTTTGTGACAAGCAATAAAGTGCGCCATTTTAGAGAATCTATCTACTACGACAAAGATGGAATCGTGTCCTTTTTTTCTCTAGGCAAACCAAGAATAAAATCCATAGAAATATCAATCCATGGCTCACTAGGTATAGGCAAAGACATATAGATACCATGTGGATTTACCTTGGATTTGGCACGAAGACATTGAATGCACCTAGCAACTTCTCTTTCGACATCCTTCTTCGTGTTCGGCCAATATAAGTGTTCCTGCAAGATTGAAAGAGTTTTAGCTACCCCAAAGTGCCCCATTAGTCCTCCACTATGAGACTCCTTAACTAGCAATTGTCGAATAGAACATTTAGGGATGCAAAGCCGATCTAAGTAGTAAAGGAACCCATCGGTTATAAAGAATTTCTCTTGACCAGATTGCTTGCATGCTTCAAACACTGACTTAAAATCATCATCAGTAGCATATAAATCCTTGATAAGCTCAAAACCACGGTAATGTTGCAAGAAGGGTGTGCCTTCGTGATAGTGCAACGGCGACGATGTTGGACTTACCAGTCTTGTATTTTATAACATACGGAAAAGTCTCTATGAACAAGATCCACCGCACATGCCTCTTACTCAGTTTGTTTTGAGACTTGAGAAACTTTAGCGACTCGTGATCGGTGTGGATGACAAACTCCTTGGGACGAAGGTAGTGTTGCCACACTTGTAGTGCTCGAATCAAGGCATACAACTCTTTGTCATAGGTGCTATAATTCAACATTGCTTGATGTGACACACACTTCGACACGATCTAGACAACGACACCAACGGTTTGGCAGTGGAGAATTTGACCCAATCTAATGTGAAAATGTACTCCGACACGATCTAGACAACAACACCAACGGTTTGGCAGTGGAGAATTTGACCCAATCTAACCCTCTAAGAGGCGAACAATATTGATATAATGTCAACCCGCGACTTAACGAATTAGAGAACCAAATTGTAGGTAGTAGAATGCCACAATCAAGGAGGTATTTGATTGATAAGTTCGGATGAATAACTTGAGAAGATTCTCAAGTATTCAAAGGAAGTTCTCTTGCAAAAAGAGAAAGTGAAAAACTCACAAATTTTATTATCTCAAATTTCATTATGAAGGTCCCTTGCCTCGGCTATATATAGCCATACACCTTGACAACCTAAAGTGAATTGGATTCACTTAAACTAGAAACCCTAAAGTGAATTGGATTCACTTATTCACTAAGCTAATAATCAATTTAATTCGGCTATCAAAAACAAGGTTTGACCGAATTTTTAATCCCTAATAAATGACTCAATTTGGCAAGGTAAATGACAAATAAGACCTACTTAACACAACTAAATAAATGACACAACTTGGACTAATTAGCTAACTAAATCGATTTGCTTGGACAATCTTCATGTTCTCATCATTCCCCTCCTTTTGAAAGCAATTTGCCCACAAATTGAAGCACAAATGGTGACAAGAAGAGTTACATGCCTTCGAGTCAATCTTGTTATGATGACTACAAATGTCATCCAACGCAAAAACCACTTGTGATATAGGCAACCCTAGGGGCAGACCCTCCTAGAACCTCCCAACCTTGTAATTATCAGAGTTGGATCTTTTCTCCCAACAGAAATTGAACTCGATTGTTCTCATGAACTCAAGACCTCTGACACGCAAAGGTAATCAGCAACCTTAAGCAAATAAGGATGGATGAAGCGACACCACGATTAGGGAACAAGCTAATCGATAAAGTCTGATTTGAATCCTAAGCCATGAACTCAAGATTTCAAGAGTAAGTTCGATTAAGAACTTGAAGGAAAATTCCTCACGATTTCTGGTTGTAATATTCTCTGTCTTTTACTCTTACAAGAGGTGCCTTTTATAGGCTAAAACTAGGGCAAAAATCCGGCCCACATAAACCTGGAAGAAATTCGGTCCGCACAAAGAGCTTAAAGAGCCAGCTCTTTAAGGCTTTCCGATAAGGCCCAATAAGTAATAAAATACTAAACGCCTAACAACTACTAAACTAGACAGTCTTAAAACAACTACCAACTAAACTAACAAGTATGAGATCACTCCTTTACTTCAAACGTTCAAGTGAACAAAGTAACTTCATGGTCTTCACCTTCTTGGTTCTTGATCTTGTCATCGGACCGCCAATGTGGACCAAAGGATCCTTGACCCAAGGTTGAAGTTAATTATTGCACACCCGTATCCGCATCATTCCCTCTTTCCTCGAAAAGATTCGTCCTCGAATCTTCAAAGTCTCCTCTTGAAAGTGAGTTGTCCACAAATCGATGGTGCGCTTAAAGGATAGCAGTGTTGGAAGTAGACGAATGACTACGAGCCATGTTGCATGTCGTTTGGTCAGCTTCGGGAAGCGCTCAAACAAGGACATGCGCCAAGGTAGGAAAGAGTTTGTGTAAGGCGTGTGAAAATCCCAAGTGGCAATCCAAAACTCTCTAATTAGCCTTTGGTCATGAAGCTTCACATTGACACCTTGATTGTGCAAAGGTGTAAAATCCAGCACTAGTTGACATTGATTTGAATCATCTTGCATGGATAAATTGGGAGTAACTTGTTGCATGGATGAGGCACTAAACAACTTGTGAAGGACAGCTTTGGGATCTTGCGTGACACACAATTTCTCATCTTCCAACATATAAGGTAGCAAACAATTGAATTCCACTTCATGAGAGTTACTCGAACTAGCACAAGTTGAAGTTGACAAATTGAGCACTTGGCCACCAGCTTTTGGCGGAGTGAATAAGCATGAAAGATCACCACATTTAGTTGGAATAAGCACAAAATCAGGTTGTAAGTCTTTAATCAAAACTGAAAAATTTTGGACAGCTTTACAACCTACAAAAACAAAATAACCTTCAACTTGAAACAAATTAGAAATTGGGTAAAGAAGTAATGGTACATCATCAACTAAATGGTAAGAAAGTATAGAACAAGTTTTAAATGTGAAAACTCCCTTTGACACTTCATCATTCCTTTCACCAATTGATTCAATTTGAGAAGGCATTGCTAGCCTTTTACACTTTTCTTCAAAATCTGGATAAGAAATACAAGTGTTAGGATGGAGATTATACTCAAAAGAAGGTAAAGATGATGAATGACCCATAGGTAGCAAATGAGAGTCAAATTTCGGAATTCTCCCTTCATGGTGGATTTGACGTGATTCCCCTTTGGTATGGACAGATTTGAATTGAAATTGTTCCATGAGATGATTCCAGATAGATTCAATTCCTAAAAGACAAACTCCATGGAAACTAGTGAATTGTACAAGTGACTTTGGAATGGAGCATGGCATGACTAACTTCACTTGACTTTGCTTAATCTGCACAAATGAAGAAACACTAAATAAAGCAAAGGTAAGTTCGTTAGAAAAACAATAAGCCCTCACATTTTTGCTCAAAATCGTCTCACTTTCTCTCTTTTCTTTCTTTTTACCACTCATCTCACTTGCTCTGATACCAACTGACAAAGGCAACCCTAGGGGAAGACCCTCCTAGAATCTCCCAACCTTGTAATTATCAGAGTTGGATCTTTTCTCCCAACAGAAATTGAACTCGATTGTTCTCATGAACTCAAGACCTCTGACACACAAAGGTAATCAGCAACCTTAAGCAAATAAGGATGGATGAAGCGACACCACGATTAGGGAACAAGCTAATCGATAAAGTCTGATTTGAATCCTAAGCCATGAACTCAAGAATTCAAGAGTAAGTTCGATTAAGAACTTGAAGGAAAATTCCTCACGATTTCTGGTTGTATTCATCTCTTTATCTAGTTTAACGCCCTCGATTGTTTTCTCATCATCAACCTCCTCAACAAATGGTTCAATAGGATGAGATACTCCTTTGTTGGGAATAGGGTCAGCTATCTCCTTCTTAGAAAACTCACTTTGATAGCATCCATTTGACTCCATTTGTTTTTGGTGTAGAAGACGTTGATATGTCTCCCAAAATGACTCCGCATGAGGTGGTTCAACTCTAAGTTTAGTCTTAGAAAATGCTAAATGAACCTTCTTATCACCTCTTGCATAAACCGGCTTTAAAGAGGTAGATTGCATGGAACCCCTCCTCTTGAGAGATTCATTCTCTTGCTTGAGTTTATGTTCGTTCTCTCGATTGTACAAGTCCGTGGTATAATGGAAGGGTACAAATCGTTTCCTCATCACTTGCTTCATTTCAGTCCAAGTGGCAATCGGTTGTTCCCTATTTCTCCTTCTTGTGGCACATACTTGCTCCCACCAAATAGATGCATAATCTTGAAATTCAATAGCTGCAAGTTTCACCTTTTTCTCTTCGGAGTAATTGTGGACTTCAAACACTTGCTCAACTCTCCTAACCCAATCTAAATAAGCTTCAGGATCATTTTTCCCATGAAAGGTAGGCATCTTAGTCTTGATGGAACCAAGATTGTCATCGGTTCTCCTAGGTCGGTCTCGGCCTTCCCTCGCTTCCCTGTGGCTTTTCCTTGATCGGAATGAGGTGTTAGAATGATACCCCTCATCATCCGCATCATGCTCAACACTCTGAGCACTTGAAGCCCTATTGGGAATATCTCCAGTACCTCGCATCTCAATGGCAGCCACCCTGTCGGATAGTTGTGTCACCACAAATTCAAGCCTCCCCGCTTGTTTTTGGAGAGTTTGGAGCACCAATTTGAGTGACACGTCGGTCTCAGACGGCTCGGCCATGTTCCCCTCTTGAGACATATTGTCAAACCTGCAAAATAAATGTATCCTAGTCTACCTTGCAAAGCACTCGTGTATCACTCAAAAAAAACACACTCACTCTCAATTTTTCCTTCTCGAAGTTCTTAAAACAACTCAACTCTCAAAAATTCCAGAATTAATTACCCTATAAGTAATAAGGCACAAAGCAAAATTTTTTTGCGAATCCTAGAAAACAAAAACTCTACCTGAAACTGGAACCTTTTTTTTTTTTTTTGAGCTGTTGCTTGCTGACAATTTCTGGTCAGTATTTTTGGAGTTATAAATGGTGCTTTTGGGGTGCTCAAATAGATGGGTGGACGAACCAGGTCCTCAAATTGCAGTCAACATCGGATCGCAAAACTAGCTCAACCGAATATTAGAAACTCAAGAACTCCCAGGCGATTTGGCTAAGGTGTTTCGTTTGGTTTTTGAAAACGGAATTGGGTGTGTTTGGGCTAGGTGAGGTCGTTTAGGGTCTTTGGAATTCAATAAGATTGGAAGCTTCAAGAGTTGGAAACCAATTCAAGATTACGGAAAACTCAAGTTTTGGAAATCAACCCAAGATTTGGAGATTAACCAAAGGATTTGGTAACCCACCAAGAATGGAAACTCGCGAGTTTTTGGAAACTTGATTTCCTTTTATGAGAGCCAATTCCTTCTCCTCTTTCGTTTTTTTTTTTCTCGTTTTTTATCGGCTCTTCAAGGAACAACAAATTCAGATCACACCAACAAGTTCAAGAAAACGGATGGAAGGTTATGCCAATTCCAAGAAAACCCTAGTTCTTGGTTTATTGTTCAAGAATTTTCAAAACAAGACTTGGTGGTCCAAGAACTTCAAGAATTTGTTCAAGAAACACAAGAATTTCCCCAAATTATGTTGCGGTGTCTAGGGTTTGTAAAAAACAACAACCAATTCTCAAGAAATAGGCAAAACAGAATTTCAGCAATACTCAAAAGAAAATTCCAGCAATACTCTAGCAACTTGAACACTAAAACAATATAAGGTACGTGACTCTTTTTTTTTTTTTTTGTCTTTAAACCCTAACAACCCAAACACAAGTATAATAGACCCAAGAACTTGGATAGAAAACACAAAAAAAAGACAACACCCAAACAATTTTTTTTTTGACTCGGATGAACAGTAACGTGAACAGTACGCTACAGTACGATGAACAGTAATTTGAACAGTACGCTACAGTACGATGAACAGTAATCGCTACAGTTTTTTTTTGTTTTTTTGACAAAAGACACAACTAACAAGATATGAACAACTTCAATTAAAAGAGAATTAACCTGATGCTCTGATTACCAACTGATATAGGCAACCCTAGGGGAAGACCCTCCTAGAACCTCCCAACCTTGTAATTATCAGAGTTGGATCTTTTCTCCCAACAGAAATTGAACTCGATTGTTCTCATGAACTCAAGACCTCTGACACACAAAGGTAATCAGCAACCTTAAGCAAATAAGGATGGATGAAGCGACACCACGATTAGGGAACAAGCTAATCGATAAAGTCTGATTTGAATCCTAAGCTATGAACTCAAGAGTTCAAGAGTAAGTTCG